>NC_053025.1:307120827-307252304 GCF_003073215.2 Triticum urartu
ATAAGACAAAATTGGTTGGTTAGTATGCTTGAAGTATTATTGTCTTAATGTCAAATGATAGACTATTGCTTTGAATCACTCGTGTCTTAATATTCATGCCATGATTAGATATGTGATCAAGATTATGCTAGGTAGAATTCCACATCAAAAATTATATTTTTTATCATTTACCTACTCGAGGACGAGCAGGAATTAAGCTTGGGGATGCTGATACGTCTCCGTCGTATCTATAATTTTTTATTGTTCCATGCCAATATTATACAACTTTCATATACTTTTGGCAACTTTTTATACTATTTTGGGACTAACATATTGATCCAGTGCCCAGTGCTAGTTCCTGTTTTTTGCATGTTTTTTGTTTCACAGAAAATCCATATCAAATGGAGTCCAAGCGGGATAAAAACGAACGGAGAATATTTTTGGAATATTTGTGAGATATGGGAAGAAGAATCAACGCGAGAAGGTGCCCGAGGGGCCCACGAGGCAGGGGGGCGCGCCCCTGCTCTCGTGGGCCCCTCGTAAGGCGGTTGCTTCTCTTCTTTGGCTGCAAGAAAGCTAATTTTCGGAGAAAAACCTGGGCGAAGGTTTCAATCCAATCGGAGTTGCGGATCTCCGGATATATAAGAAACGGTGAAAGGGTAGAATCCTAGAACACAGAAATAGAGAGAGACAGCTCCAATCTTGGAGGGGCTCTCGCCCCTCCCATGCAATGGAGGCCATGGACCAGAGCGGAAACCCTTCTCCTATCTAGGGAGAAGGTCAAGGAAGAAGAATAAGGAGGGGGCTCTCTCCCCCTCGCTTCTGGTGGTGCCGGAACGTCGCCGGGGCCATCATCGTGTGACGGCGATCTACACCAACACATCCGTCATCTTCACCAACATCTTCATCACCTTCCCCCATCTATCTACAGCGGTCCACTCTCCCGCATCCCGCTGTACCCTCTACTTGAACATGGTGCTTTATGCTTCATATTATTATCCAATGATGTGTTGCCATCCTATGATGTCTGAGTAGATTTTCATTGTCCTATCGGGGATTGGTGAATTACTATGATTGATTCAATTTGCTTGTGGTTATGTAGCTGTCGATTGGTGCCCATCATATGAGCGCGCGCGTGGATCACACCATAGGGTTAGTTGTATGTTGATAGGACTATGTATTGGAGGGCAAGAGTGACAGAAGCTTCAACCTAGCATAGAAATTGATGCATACGGGATTGAAAGGGGGCCAATATATCTTAATGCTATGGTTGGGTTTTACCATAATGAACATTAGTAGTTGCAGACGCTTGCTAATATTTCCAATCATAAGTGCACAGAATTCCAAGTCAGGGATGACATGCTAGCAGTGGCCTCTCCTACATAAAACTTGCTATCGGTCTAGTAAAGTAGTCAATTGCTTAGGGACAATTTTGCAACTCCTACCACCACTTTTCCACACTCGCTATACTAACTTTATTGCTTCTTTACCTAAACAGCCCCTACTTTTAATTGATGTGCACTTTATATTCTTGCATACCTATCCAAAAACACCTACAAAGTACTTCTAGTTTCATACTTGTTCTAGGTAAAGCAAACATTAAGCATGCGTAGAGTTGTATTGGTGGTCGATAGAACTTGAGGGAATATTTTTTGTACCTTTAGCTCCTCGTTGGGTTAGACTCTCTTACTTATCGAAAGAGGCTACAATTGATCCCCTATACTTGTGGGTTATCACTCGCCCGCCACATCGGTCAAGAAAAACCAAAATCCATGTCAGCCCGTACCGCTCTGATGACCCGCTTCTGCGTAGGAGAAGACAGCTGGCTTGCTCGTAGAAGCAATAGCGCCAGCGATCCGGGCACTTCCAAAGTCCGAGATGGCAATGGCACACCTCGACGCAGCAAACACAAACGTCATAATGATAATGAAAGAACGCGCGACACAATGGTCAACACCGGATTCAGCGGCCCCAGACCCGGTAAACGGAAGAAGCCATTCAAGGCAAACAGAGATGGACCATCCAATTTAGACAAGATATTGGATCGGCCCTGCCAGATTCATGGCAACCCCGATATACCAGCTAATCACACCAACATAAGTTGTTGGGTCTTCAAGCAGGCCGACAAGGTCAGCGCCGAACACAAGGGGAAGAGGCCGCCCGGTGATAGCGATGACGAAGAGACTCACCAACCAAATACCGGGGGTCAGAAGCAATTTCCCCCCGAAGTAAAAATAGTGAACATGGTATACGTGACACACACCTCTACAGGGGAGCATGAGAAGCACTCCCTCCAGACTAAGGATCATACTACGGTTACTTCAGCCGAAGAACAAAGCGGTCTTATTAAACCGCATGCCTTGTCGGCCATTAAGCCGCCGGTCTCCATTCAGCAGGACCGACCAATTTTGGAGCGGGACTAGCAGCTCGGCTTCCGCCGTCCGGCTCATACACCCGCGAAATCTGTATCGCGCATACATAACTATGCACTTAAAATACCGTTGGCATCGGCGGAAGCACAATACGGACGGGCCTACAAGTACTCCCATAACCTCCTTATTTTCTTTTCTAACTACTCTTTCCTTTTTCATTATCCTTTACCATAGGTGACTCACAGGCTGGTCATTTCACTAACTCTATCGAAGTTCAGGTTTGTACATTCACCCAAAGGTTACTCCTGTTAAGGAGCTGCTTCACTGAGGAAAGCCGGCGCAGGCATGCGACAGGAGGTCTGAAACAACTTTTTGTAGACCACACTCTCTATTTTGCGAGCTTGTAAAGTGCCTTCTTCCTCAGCCGCCGACCCCTGGCATGTCAAATAGCCAGGGTCGCGGCGTTATTATATACAAAACAATGATTGGCATATCACTCAAGTTCTAGTGAACATAACCTATATCCAGTATTCACTTTTCTCTAAAGAACTGAATTTTGCTCCTTGTGTTATCTCGCACACCCTGACAAAACTCGCCAGGGGCTCGATATGGGAACAAAATAAATTTCCAACAAGTCCGAACAGCTTTATAGCATAGTTTGGCATCGCGAGTTTGGCCTTATATGCATCAGCTCTGAATCATGTCTTGGGTCAACAGTTAGGTTGCTCGGCTCCTGTGCTTGCTACCTTACGTTCCGCTCTATCGGCTAAGGCAGTAAAGGGAGAACTACTGCGATTGTGTTTCCGGTTTATCTGGTCAAACACCTCAGTAGAGAAAGCCAAAAACTGACTGTCATGATGCGGTGAGAGCTGGTCAACCACTCAATGACTTATCGGAATCTTTCACGATTCCCTATGTATTACACGAAGGACCTTTCTTCAGGTCATGTATGTAACGCACCATATTGGGATAACCGCGTACATACAAGGGTCTATATTGTAGACCCACTATTAAACTCCTATGGCTAAGTGAAAGTGTTAACGTCCTATAGTCCGATTGCCTCGTTCACCGCATTCACACCTCCGTCATGGACCAATAGGTTGGGTTAAGAGTGATCAAGTGCTTTTCTGAACACCCCCGTATTTTCTACGAGGGGGCTGAAGCCGACAACTGGAAAACTTTCAGATTATACAAAAACGGCCGCACAGGAGGAACCAAAGCTTTTAAGCGAATATCATAATATTATCATAATATTGTCTTTTACAATTTCAACACATTTCATTCTAATATCATGTCTTTCGAGCACTGACCCTCTATCAAGCGTGCACCCTCTAAGACGTCCTCGAAATAATGCTCTGGTGCGTGATGGTCCTTGCCCTTGAGGGGACTCCTCGCTGCAACGTCGGTGGCCTTTATCTTCGCCCAGTATGTCTTGACGCGGGCAAAGGCCATCCGTGCACCTTGAATGCATGTTGAGCGCTTAACGGCGTCGATACACGACACCGCATCAACAAGCCACTGCACCAAACCGAAATAACTATTCAGAATTGGCTCAGTAGGCCACAGTCGGACTATGACGTCCTTCATGGCAGAACTCGATATCCTGTGGAGCTCGACCCACTGGGCCATCTGTTCGTTCAGTAACAGTGGACGCTTTGGCACGCCGAACTGTGACAAAAAAAGCGTCTCCATGGCACACCCTTCCCGCGCTTGGTAAAATTGCACCGCGTCGCAGGTGCTCTTCGGCAGGTCCAAGAATGCGTCTGGAGAGCTCCACATCTGATTAAGCGGGGAATACTTCGGATCACCGAATTTAGTCTCTAATAAGAAGGGCTTCCCAGCCGCTATCTCCCTAGCTTGCCGGATCTCCTCCCGAGCCAGTCTAGACTCGGATCGTGCTTCTCTCGCCTCTTGTAAGGCCTTGTCGACATCGGCCGCTTTGGCTTTGTTATCCCTCTCGAGGAATTCACATTGGACAGTGGTTTCCTTTAGCTCGCGTGCCATGATAGAAATTCTCTCCTCACACTGGCACTGAGCAGCCTATTCGTTTTTAATTCATCTGCTGCCTTATTGGCAGCCAAATTACTCATCCGGGCTTGCTCCTTGGCTAGAGCAAGTTCAGCCCGAAGGTCCTCCACCGCGGCAGCACCATCTACAGTTATGCGTGTCTCAGTATACAATTCTAGCTTCATGCATATGTTATCATACATACATATACTGACTGCCCCAAAAATATACCTTGTGCCTCGTCAAGCCGCCTGTTGATAAGCGTGATGTCATCATCCGCCTCATCAATCTTTCGTTGCAGATCTGCAACCTCTGTGGATCGGGCAGTAGCCGGGGAGGTCACAGCCTGTGCTCCAAGTAGTTAGATTATTTCCTGGACATATCTTTTTCATCCTCTGATCGCCTCCCTTGGGAGGCCGATCAGAGTCTCTGGGGCTACTATCTATACATAGGAGTATTTTGTGAATAAAACACAATCGAAAGCTTTACAGTACAAACCTCGAAGCCTCTTAGCAGGATCGTGAAGGCCTCATTCAATCCGCTTTTTGCGGACAGGACCTTTTCAACCACCATACCTATCAAGGTACGATGGTCCTTGGAGACGGATGCCTGTCGCAGCATGTTCGTCAATATATCCAGCGCTTCTGGATCTCCGGAAGCTGCTGTAGCAGCACGGCCTCCCTTCCATGGGATCCATTCATTCGTCCCTAGAGTTGTCTCCGGCTATAAGCCAGACAGTCTAGGGCCTTTATTGTTGGCCCCCGGACCCTCAGCTACGGAAGTATCAACTTCGGTTAGTGTTTTCATCATCCCTTGCATCACTTGTTGATCAGGAGAGAACCTCCGGGACGACACCTCGAAGTCGTCTGCCCTATTGGGCGAGGAGACCGGTGGAGGCGTCTCGCTTTCCATCATCTCTGGGAGAAGATCCCCCGAGGAAGAGGATTGTTGAAGAAGACTATGTGCCGAGCTGCAAAAACATATATTCTAGATGTTACCCTGGTCACAGGAGAGGAACTGGATATGTTTAAAACACTCTTGTTCGCTTACAATTTAAGCTTTCCCTCACCGGGGAACTGCGCGATGACATCGTCCTCCAAGCCCGAGCCGCCCAACAGGGGCATCTTACCTCGCTTAGGAGCCTTTTCCTCCCAATCTTCGGAGACGGCCCTTTTCTTACCATGAGGAGAAGGGATGTTGGCTTCTCCTTTACCTTTGTCTCCAGGCGATGGGATTTCGATCTCCCGGGACACAACGTCTAATATACCTTCGGGATGGAGGCCACATTTGGTCCTCCCGCTCTTCGTCTTGTCCTCCTTCACAGGCATCTGGTACGGTGCCGGGCCCAGCATCCTCGTTAATACGGGATCCGCTGAGTCTTCGGGAAGTGGGGCCGAACACCTAATTTGCTCTGTTTTCTTTATCCAGCCCTGGAAGGAGATAGTGTGATTAGTATCGCACTACGGCATGCATAGCTAGAAATTGTTCGGGAGTTGAGTGCTTACCGGGGTATCTGGATGGTTGCGGTCAAGGCTGATGTCCTCGGTGGTGTTCGGCCACTATTTTTGTTTCCTGATAAACAACTTCCACATTCCTTTGTGCGTAATACCGAAGAATTCTTGGAGGGTCCGTGGTCCTTCCGGATTAAACTCCCACATACGGAGAGGCTGTCCCTGGCACGGCAGGACCCGGCGGACCAGCATTACTTGAACCACGTTGATAAGACCGATGTCCTTCTCAAGGAGGCTCCGGATGCGGCTCTGTAGAGTCTGCACTTCGTCAATTGATCCCCAGTCCAGCCCCTTATTAATCCATGATGCAAGCTGTAATGGAGAGCCAGATTGAAACGCAGGTATAGCTGCCCACTTGGTACCGTAGGGTTCAGTGACGTAAAACCACTCCCGCTGCCATAGGTTGGGAGTTTTGGTGAAAGAGCCTTTTGGCCAGGGAGCATTGGTAAGCTTGCTCAATATAGCACCTCCACACTCCGTTTGTTCCCTATCGACTACCTTTGGCTTCACATTAAAGGTCTTGAGCCATAAGCCAAAGTGTGGGGGAATACGGAGAAAGGCCTCGCATGTGATAATGAACGATGAGATGTGAAGGAAAGAATCTGGGGCTAGACTGTGAAAATCTAGTCCGTAGTAAAACATGAGCCCTCGGACGAAGGGATGAAGAGCGAATCCTAGCACTCGCAGGAGGTGGGAGATGAATACAACCCTCTCGTCGGATCTGGGAGTAGGAATAACCTGTCCTCGAGCAGGAAGCCTGTGGGGGATCTCCGCGGTCAGGTATCTGGCTGCACGAAGCTTCGTGATGTCCTCCTCTGTAACAGAGGAAGCCATGCATCGGCCCTGTGGGCTGGATCCGGACATGATTGGGAAGCTTGAAGCAATGTAGTCGAACCTTGGGTGCTAGAACTGGAAGTTGGATAGGCTGAGGAAATGGTCGACGTAAAATAAGACGGCCCTTGGCTCCTTTATAAAGGCAACGGATATCGAACGCCTCCTCCTAAGCCTGAAAACCTGCCTATTCCTTAGGAATCATACCAATGGAACAGTTGGGTTACCCACGCTCGTATTGATGAGAATCCCGCAATAAGGGAATGTGATCTCTGTTTTGACAAGACGTGCCAATAAAAATGCACCTCGAAACATGGAACGGCAGGACAAGAAACGATTTGAAATAATGACCGGGAAAACGTAATGTCACATTACAAAAAGTTGTCGGTGGATTGGACTCGTGATATATTATACTCTCTGTGGTTGTGGGTGGTACATGTGTTGCAGATTCAGACACGTTCGTCACGATCGAAGACTATCTTGGAGTATTCGGAATGGGGAACCCGCCTTGTAATGCCGAAGACAATCTGCGTGCCGGAACCTCGTCATTGAAGCCTGGTTCAGGGGCTACTGAGGGAGTCATGGACTAAGGGGTCCTCAGGCGTCCGACCTATTAGACATGGGCTGGACTGATGGGCTGCGAAGATACAAAGACCGAAGACTCTACCCGTGTCCGGATGGGACTCTCCTTGGCATGGAAAGCAAGCTTGGCATCCAACTATGAAGATTCCTTTCTCTGTAATCGACCTTATGTAACCCTAGATCCCTCCGGTGTCTATAAACCAGAGGGCTAGGTCCGTAGACATATCTCCTCATAATCATAGTCAGACATGCTAGACTTTTAGGGTTGAGCCATTACGATCTCGTGGTAGATCAACTCTTGTAATACTCATATTCATCAAGATCAATCAAGCAGGAAGCAGGGTATTACCTCCATAGAGAGGGCCCGAACCTGGGTAAACATTGTGTCCCTTGTCACCTGTTACCATCGACCTTAGATGCACAGTTCAGGACCCCCTACCCGAGATCCGCCAGTTTTGACACCGACAATACGTCTCCATCGTATGTACTTTTCTGAACTCTTTTGCCCTTGTTTTGGACTCTAACTTGCATGATTTGAATGGAACTAACTCGGACTGACGCTGTTTTTAGCAGAATTGCCATGGTGTTATTTTTGTGCAGAAATAAAAGTTCTTGGAATGACCTAAAATTTCACAAAGATCATTTTTGGAATAAATACAAAATATTGGCGAAAGAATCAACTGAAGGGCGCCCACACCCTGTCCACAAGGGTGGGGGGCACGCCCACCCCCTCGGGTGCGCCCTTTGTCCTTGTGGGCCCCCTGGACCTCCAACGACCTCAACTCCAACTCCTATTCTTCCTTCGAAGGGCAGATCTGGAGTCCGGTTTGGGCTTCGGAGAAGGGAAATCGTCGCCATCGTCATCATCAACCATCCTCCATCACCAACTTCATGATGGTCACTGCCATGCATGAGTAATCCCATCGTAGGCTTGCTGGATGGTGATGGGTTGGATGAGATTTACCATGTAATCAAGTTATTTTTGTTAGGGTTTGATCCCAAGTATCCACTATGTTCTAAGATTGATGTTGCTATGACTTTGCTATGCTTAATGCTTGTCACTAGGGCCCGATTTCCATGATTTCAGATCTGAACCTATTTTGTTTTCATGAATATATTTGTGTTCTTGATCCTATCTTGCAAGTTATAGTCACCTACTACGTGTTATGATCCGGCAACCCCAGAGTGACAATAGTCAGGACACTTCCCGGTGATGACCGTAGTTTGAGGAGTTCATGTATTCACTAACTGTTAATGCTTTGGTCCGGTACTCTATTAAAAGGAGGCCTTAATATCCCTTAGTTTCCAATAGGACCCACTACCATGGGAGGGTAGGACAAAAGATATCATGCAAGTTATTTTCCATAAGCACGTATGACTATATTCAGAATATATGCCTACATTATAGTGATGAATTGGAGCTAGTTCTATGTCACCCTATGTTATAACCGTTGCATGATGAATGCCGTCCGACATAATTATCCATCATTGATCCATTGCCTACGAGCTCGTTTCATATTGATGTTTTCTCAGTTACTTTTCCGTTGCCACTGTTACAATTGCTACAAAACTGCTACTGTTACTTTTGCCACCGTTACTGCTAGTTCCATACTACTTTGCTACTTAATATTTTGCTGCAGATATGAAGTCTTTCAAGTGGGGTTGAACTGACAACTCAGCTGCTAATACTTGAGAATATTCTTTGGCTCCCCTTGTGTCGAATCTATAAATTTGGGTTGAATACTCTACCGTCAAAAACTGTTGCGACCCCCTATACTTATGGGTTATTAAGACCTTTTTCGGGCGCCATTGCCGGGGAGCATAGCTCTATTCTCTGAGCCACTTGGGATTTATATCTATTTATCACTATGAGGAATTCTAAATATCAAAGAACCAAGATTTTTCCCTCAACTACGAGGGGAGGTAAGGAACTGCCATCTAGCTCTGCACTTGATTCACCTTCTGTTTTTTGTAAACTTGCGACACCTATACCTGCTATTGATTCTGATATGTCGCATGTTATTGATGATGTCACTTCCGCTATGCATGATGCTTATGATGAAACTACTTCTCTGCTTGATAATACTGTGCCACTAGGTGAATTTCTTGATGAACATCTTGCTAGGGTTAGAGTGAATAAAATTACCAAAACTGATGATATCATTGAAACTGAAGATTATGATTCTCCCCCTAGATATGAATTTCCTGTTGTACCTGAGGGTTATGTTATGGATGAAGAACTGCTAGAGACTTCTTTGTTTGCAATGATAGAGAAAATCTTAAGAAACTGTTAGCTAAGCTGAAAGAAAAATCCTTGAATGCTAGAATGAAATATGATCCTAATTTTTCTACCTCACCTATCTTTGTTACTGATAAGGATTATGAAATCTCTGTCGATCCTGAGTTAATTACTTTGGTTGAGTCAGATCCTTTCTATGGTTGTGAATCTGAAACTGTTGTGGCACATCTTACTAAACTGAATGATATAGCCACCCTATTTTCTCATGAGGAACAAATTCGCTATTACTATATTCTCAAATTGCTTCCTTTCTCATTAAAGGGTGATGCTAAGTTATGGTTTAACTCTCTTGCTCCTGGTTGTGTGCGTAGTCCCCGGGATATGATTTACTACTTCTCTCAAAAATATTTCCCTGCTCATAAGAAACAAGTTGCACTACGGGAAATATTTATTTTTTGTGCAAATTGAAGAAGAGAGTCTCCCACAAGCTTGGCGGAGGCTTCTCCAATTACTTAATGCTTTGCCTGATTATCCTCTCAAGAAAAATGAAATACTTGATATATTTTATAATCGACTAACCGATGCTTCTAGAGATCACCTGGATAGTTGTGCTGGTTTGTAACATCCGAAATTTTCAATTTGGAATGTTATACACTAGATCATCAATGCATATCATATTTTATTTGCTTTTGGTTTCGATCCTAGAAATCCTAAGCAACTCAAGGACCCACGGAGAAAGTTGGGGATTTCATTATTTTCATATTTGAGTTTTCTCAAAAATTGAGAATAGGATCATTTGATTTTTATTTATTTTATCACCAATTATTTCTATTACAAAATTATGAGAGAGGGAATAAAATGACTTTCGCAAAATAAAGAAATATTGAGATTTTAATAAAGAAATCAGATAAGATTTTATTTTGGAGTTTTTGGATATTTTATTTGAATTTAGGAAAAATATGTGTTTTTCAAAATTGCATTTGGGCCCCAAATAAATGTTCACTTTGTCCGGCTTGATATTAGAAGTCGGGGAAAATTTATTTCGGGATTTTTGGAGTCCGTTTAGTATTTATTTTTATTTTTCTTCTGTGCGTAATTATTTAAAAAAACGCGCACCAACCTAACCGGGCCGTGTCCGCCTAGGACTCTGGCCCGGCAGGCTTTATAAGCCGGGGCAGCGCACCCGAGCCAAACCCTAGCCCCGCCCCGCACCCGACGCCGCCGCCCACGCCGCCCCGCGCCGCCGACGCCGCCGCCTCGCCGCACGCCGCCCGAGGTTCGCCTCGATTTCTGCGCTCTGGTTTTTTTTTCTTTGAAAAACCGATCGGTTTTCTGTCGGTTTTCCGTCGGTTTTTCAGGTTCCGTTTTTTTATTAGATCGGTTTTATTTTCGATTTAGTCTAAATAACGAGCGTTCGCCCGTTCGTTCATTTTAACAAACGTATTCGTCGTTTAGATCCGGTTAACGAACATTCGTTCGTTAATCTGTTCTTCGTTTTTCTTTTTCTCGGATTTTCCGCAATTATTTTCTGATCGCGATTTCTGATCCGATTTTCATTTTAGTATAATGTTTCGCTCGTTTATCAGAATCAGGCGATTAAAGCGCCTGGAGTTTCTTCTCGAAACCCTCTATCCGTTTAACCAACTTAAACAAGTTTTTGCCATTGTAAAAATTTCCTTAGATCCAGATTAGTAGAACGAAGTTGTTTTCTTTCGCCGTTTGACTTTCGTTGGTTCGTTCGATTTGATTCTTTTTGCAAACCGGAGTTCTTAAGTTGAACTCTCTGGTTAGTTCTCTTATTTGACTTTTACCTGTGCATTAGAAGACTACTTATTGTATGCTTGTTTGTTTGTCTGCGATAGAATATCCGGAGTACGCCGCCTATTACTTTGAATCTCTAGGTTTCGCGGATCATCAGCAAGGCAAGTAACACTTTGATCATACCTTTTCTATTACCCAGTTTTATTGCATTAGATCAAAACCTCAAACATTGCATGATTAGGATCTAATTGAATTGTGGGATGGGATGTAGTTGTGGTAGTATCTATTACCCGTTTATTATCAAACCTTTGAGAGTTACTTCTACGTTTGCTTACTATTGCTATGCTATGCTAGTAGACGAGGACTGGGTGAGTGATGTCCATGACAGATGCGAGTTTGTTAATTAATGGTTTATCTAAGGTGGCAACTTAAATACACATCTGGGTGGATTGAGGTACCTGGGTATTCCAGGACTGCCTGTTTTCTTTTGGACCGCCACCCAGGCTCAAAGGGATCATGAGATTTTCATGCTAGAAAATTCTGTGTGCAGCCACAAGCTATTATGGGCTCTAGCATAGTTGACTAAGTCGTGCGAAATCTTACAGTGGTAGACTAGCAGATGTAGGGGATGTAGGTGGTATGGTCTACCCGATCGTAAGGTGCTAGCACTTCTGAAAGACTATGTCTCGGTCATCCGTTTCTCAAACACCGTGCAGTGCGAGATATCCAACGAAGGAGATCGAGTCTTGTGGGGAAAAGTGCGCAAACCTCTGCAGAGTGTATAAACTAATCATGGTTAGCCGTGTCCCCGGTTATGGACATCTTGAGTATCTAGTACTTGGATTATCATGTGAATCTCAACATGTTACTCTAAAATTAATTTTGTTGGGTTTTGTTAATGATGATGCTTAATTGGGATTGAGGATGCTGTCAACCATTCTCAATGTTTAACAACCACCATGATAGTTAAATAAATTTATTCCTTTGTAGTAGGGAAAAATTGGCTTTTCGCAAAACTGTAACCATAGAGCTTTCGACCAGCCAAATATGCATATAGAATAGCTATCATTGCCAGCATATTCCATGTGCTGACCCGTTTCGGGCTGCAACGTTAATGTTGCAGACTTTCCAGACGATGATTAAGGAGTTTTAGGTCGTGGTTCTATACTCAGTGATGCCGTTGGAGTTGATGGACTCACTTATCTTCGAAGCCTTCCACTGTTATCATTATTAGATGGCCTTAAGCCATATTTATTGTAATAAGTTCTCTTTTGAGACACTCGATGTAGTAAGTGTGTCATTGCTACTCTGCTATAAATCCTTCAAAGTACTGTGTGGTGTCAGCATTACTAATCCAGGGATGACACCGGAGCACAGAGATTGGACCGTTTGAGGTCTGGTCGCTACAGAGATGGTATCAGAGCACATGCTGACTATAGGACACGACCACTAAGCTAAAGACCTAGATCACTATCTACTCTCTTCTCTTTTGACTCCTCATCTTTTCTATTCTTTTAGGATGGCGGATGCAAGGAACAAGTTCACGCAACCGGATGAAGATACACCCTTTGGACGTCACTTGAAGGAAGTCACTAGATACCTGAACATAGGAGTACCAAGCTTCACCGGAACCTACAACGCCACTTTACCTGAAGAAGAGCACTGGATGATTCAAGTTCAAGTTCCAGGAAGGACGTTTATGCTAGTCACTGAGCCCATGGAGTTTTCTTTTGATGCACCAACTTGGAGTCTAGGAAAGATCATGGCAGCTCGCATCGCCATGGGACGCATTGGAGATGTCTACCGCAATGATCTCAAGGATACTATCTACCAGATTTGTGGATGCTGAGATGAGCACTGGGAGATGATCAGCACCAGGAAGGATAGATCAGTTGCAGCTTTTATCCAGGAGTTAAACCAGCACATTCGACGACAGGAGAACCAGATGTGCGCCGACATGATAGACCTGAAGAAGGCACTGGAGGAAGAACTCAAGGCTACACGTGAATATTATGAAGAAGAAATTGAAGTATTAGTAGACAAGAATGCCGACCTAACAATGAAGATTGGGATATTTATGGGAGGCCCTACACCAGTAGATGAAGACGAAGAACCCAAGGAGATTTGCCCGGAAGACTACATCATCATCGACAACACCGACTCGGATCCAGATGATAGCGATGATGACTATGTTGGTGAAGCCAGAGCAGATATCATGGAGTCTGCAACCAAAGAATATTTCTAGTAGACCACCTCATCAGTAGTAGTAGTCCACCATGTAAATATTATAGTCCAAGCACTTTTGTGATAGTTAGATCGATTGTATGCCCTTGTTTGATTGAATGAATGAAGTGAATTGTTTGCTTTTGCCTCATGTGCATATGGGTAGTGTTTTCTCTTTAGACCCCATCTATTCTTAAATCTCATCTTTTCTAAACCCTCAGATGCCTCCGAGACGTGACCCCGGATTTACCTTTCCACCGGAGCTCACTCAGTTGATCCAGCAGTAGAACACATTGATGCAGTTGCTAGTTCAGAATCAGAATCAGGGGAACAACAACAACAACCCACCACCACCACCACCACCACCACCTGTTGATCATTTAGCCCGTTTTCTTAGGCTGAATCCGCCGGTGTATTCCAGTAGCACCGAGCCAATAGTAGCAGATGATTGGCTCCACAAGACAGCTAGAGAGTTGACCACAGCAGGATGCACGGATGCGGAGAAGGTGAAGTTTGACGCACATCAGCTTGAAGGACCCGCAGCATCATGGTGGGAGAATTTCACAGCCACTTTCCCTGTCGACACTGTCACATGGGACCAGTTTCAGTAGGCTTTTCGAATTGCCCATGTTTCAGTAGGAGCTATGGCCTTGAAGAAGCGAGAGTTTTGAAACTTGCGCCAAGGAGGACGGACAGTTGGCCAGTATGTGGAGGACTTTAGTAAATTAGCACGTTATGCCCCAGATGACGTTGCTACGGATGAAGTTAAGCAGGAGAAGTTTCTGGAAGGACTGAATGATGAGTTGAGCATGCAGTTGATGGTAGCAACCTTCAACAACTACCAGGAGTTGGTAGATCGTGCTCTTATGATTGAAGGGAAGCAGCAGCAAATTGAAAATCGCAAGAGGAAGTATGCACAAGGAAAGTACAATTCAGGAGCTCAGCAGAAGCCACGATTTACCCCTAGATCGGGAGGACATTTTCAGCATACCCATGGAGGAGGTAGGTCACACAATCACAATGGCCCCAGAAATGGTAATGGTAATGGAGGAAGCAACAGCCAGAACCGCACCAACCCATCAACCCCAGCCAAGAAAGACCTGAGCCAAGTCACTTGCTTTAAGTGCCAGAAGACCGGACATTATGCCAATGAATGTCCTGAATCACAGAATGGAAATAGCAATGGAAGCTCTGGGAATAAGCCGAACCCTTTCAACAGGGGACAGGTGAACCACGTTAGCGTGGAGGAGGTTGAAGAACAGCCGGACGCAGTAATCGGTAAGTTTTTGGTTAAGTCATTTACTGCACTCGTTCTTTTCGATACTAGTGCATCGCATTCATACATATCAAGGGGATTTGTGGATAAGTATAAACTATCAACCCAAGCCCTTAGGTCACCCATGTTAGTAACCTCGCCTGGAGCAGAATATATGGCTAGTCTGTGGTGTGATCGGTTACCATTAAGGATTGGTAACTATGTTTTTCCCTCAGACCTAATAGTATTGGAATCCCAAGGATTGGATGTGATATTAGGCATGGATTGGTTATCAAAGTATGAGGGGAATATTGAATGTGCTAGTAAGTTAATTTTGCTTACCACCCCAGAAGGGAGAAGGATCAAGTATGTATCCCGACATGTGCCAAAGAGGACTCAAGTAAATTACTTAACAGGAGTTGTGCAGGAGGAAGTACCAGTGGTGAAGGAATTCCCTGATGTATTTCCAGAGGAGTTGCCAGGATGCCACCGGATAGAGATATTGAGTTTTTGATTGAGCTATTGCCAGGCACAGGGCCAATATCGAAGAGACCATACAGGATGCCTGCAAAGGATTTGGTGGAAATTAAGAAGCAAATTAAGGAGTTACTAGATAAAGGTTATATTCGCCCAAGTTCTTCACCTTGGGGATCGCTAGTACTTCTAGTGGAGAAGAAGGATGGATCGTTAAGGATGGTTGTCGATTATCGAGGATTGAATGAAGTAACAATCAAGAACAAGTACCCACTACCGATGATCAATGATCTGTTTGATCGATTGCAAGGAGCTAAGGTATTTTCCAAGATCAATCTGCGATCAGGATACCACCAGTTGAAGATTCGGGAATAGGATATACCCAAGACGGCTTTTACCACCAGGTATGGGTTGTACGAGTATACCGTTATGTCATTTGGTCTGACTAACGCACCTGCATATTTTATGAACATGATGAAAAAGTGTTCATGGAGTTCTTGGATAAGTTTGTCATAGTGTTCATTGATGATATCTTGGTTTACTCAAAGAATGAAGAAGAGCATAAGGAACATTTGCGTTTGGTTCTTGGAAAGCTCAGGGAACATCAACTATATGCCAAGTTTAGCAAATGTGAGTTTTGGTTGAAGGAAGTAGGATTCCTCGGACACGTTATATCCGGAGAAGGAATAGCAGTTGACCCCACAAAGGTTATCACTGTGACCAATTGGGAAGCACCAACAACAGTTGGAGAGATCCGGAGTTTTCTTGGACTCGCGGGATATTACCGGAGATTTATTGAGAATTTCTCAAAGATTGCGAAGCCTATGACGGAGTTGTTGAAGAAGGATACCAAGTTCATATGGACGGAGGAATGTGAGGCTAGTTTCCAGGAGTTGAAGAAATGTTTGGTTACTTCACCAGTGTTGATTTTGCAAGACCAGACCAAGGATTATGAGGTGTATTGCGACGCTTCACGTCGAGGACTTGGAGCAGTGCTTATGCAGGAAGGGAGAGTTGTTTCATATGCCTCACGATAGCTTAAGCCTCATGAGTTGAATTATGCTACGCATGATTTGGAGTTAGCAGCCGTAGTGCATGCACTAAAGACTTGGAGACATTTTCTGATTGGAAACCATTGCGAGGTGTATACGGATCATAAGAGTTTGAAGTATATTTTCACACAGAAGGAGTTGAATCCCAGACAAAGGAGATGGTTGGAGCTCATCAAGGATTATGATATGAAATTGCATTATCACCCCGGAAAGGCTAATGTAGTAGCCGACGCATTAAGCCATAAGAGTCATGTCAACACCCTAATGACGGGAGAATTACCAAGGGAGTTAGTCGAAAATCTTCGAGAGTTATGTTTAGAAATAGTCCCGAGAGGCTATGTAGCAGCATTGGAGATTCAGTCTACATTGATGGATAAAATCAGAGAAGCCCAAAGGACTGACAAGGAGATTGCTTCTATTAAGGAGAAACTTAGCAAGGGAAAGGCTAAGGGATTTCGTGAGGACGAGAACGATACCTTATGGTTTGAAGACCGTGTCTATGTACCAAATGATCCGAAGATTAGAAAGCTAATTCTGCAAGAGGCCCATGATTCACCATATTCGATTCACCCAGGAAATACCAAGATGTATTTGGATTTGAAGGATATTTTCTGGTGGACCGGAATGAAGAAGGTTATTGCGGAGTACGTAGGAGTTTGTGATGTATGTCAGAGAGTGAAGGCAGAGCATCAGAAGCCAGCAGGATTGCTACAACCATTGCCGATACCCGAATGGAAGTGGGATAAGCTAGGCATGGATTTTATTACAGGATTGCCCAGAACACGTTCAGGCTATGACTCGATATGGGTTGTAGTCGATCGTTTGACAAAGGTAGCTCATTTCATTCCAGTGAAGACTACATATACCAGTGCAAAGTTGGCAAAGACATACATGACCAGGATCGTATGTCTGCATGGAGTTCCAAGGAGTATCGTATCAGATAGAGGAACCCAGTTTACCTCAAAGTTCTGGAAGCAGTTGCATGAAACTTTGGGAACCAGGCTAGAATTCAGTACAGCTTTTCATCCACAGACAGATGGACAGAATGAGAGAGGCAATCAGATTTTGGAGGATATGCTGAGAGCTTGTGGGCTAGATTACGGATCTAGTTGGGACGACAATTTGCCATATGCAGAGTTCTCTTACAACAACAGTTATCAAGCCAGTTTAAAGATGGCCCCTTTCGAAGCCTTGTACGGAAGGAGGTGCAGGACACCGTTGTCGTGGGATGAAGTTGGAGACCGCCAGTTGTTTGGACCTGACTTGATTAAGGAGTCTGAACAGAAGGTGAAATTGATTCGCGATAGGCTCAAGATAGCCCAGTCCAGACAGAAGAGTTATGCAGATTCTAAACGCAAGGAAGCAGTTTACGAAGTTGGAGATAGAGCTTATCTTCGAGTATCACCACTTCGGGGAACAAAGCGCTTTGGTGTTAAAGGAAAGTTAGCGCCACGATTTGTAGGACCATACCGAGTATTGGAACGTATGGGAGAAGTGGCCTACAAGTTGTAATTGCCCGAAGGATTGTCAGGAGTTCATGATGTGTTCCACGTTTCTCAGTTGAAGAAGTGCCACTCGGAGATGGCTGACATACCGTTGAGGGATACAGTGCCATTGGAAGCAATTCAGTTGGATAACAATTTGACCTATGGGGAGAAACCAATTAAGATTCTCGAGTTTGCCAGCCGAGTCACTCGCAGCAAGGTTATCAAGTTTTGTAAGGTTCAGTGGAGCCACCACACGGAGGACGAAGCCACCTGGGAACGAGATGAAGATTTGCTCAAGGACCACCCTCACCTATTTTCTAGCCAACCCGAATCTCGAGGACAAGATTCATCTTAAGGGGGGTAGGTTTGTAACATCCCAAATTTTCAATTTGGAATGTTATACACTAGATCATCAATGCATATCATATTTTATTTGCTTTTGGTTTCGATCCTAGAAATCCTAAGCAACTCAAGGACCCACGGAGAGAGTTGGGGATTTCGTTATTTTCATATTTGAGTTTTCTCAAAAATTGAGAATAGGATCATTTGATTTTTTATTTATTTTATCATCAATTATTTCTATTACAAAATTATGAGAGAGGGAATAAAATGACTTTCCCAAAATAAAGAAATATTGAGATTTTAATAAAGAAATCAAATAAGATTTTATTTCGGAGTTTTTTGATATTTTATTTGAATTTAGGAAAAATATGTGTTTTTCAAAATTGCATTTAGGCCCCAAATAAATGTTCACTTTGTCCGGCTTGATTTTAGAAGTCGGGGAAAAATTTATTTCGGGATTTTTGGAGTCCGTTTAGTATTTCTTTTTATTTTCTTCCGCGCGTAATTATTTAAAAAAACGCGCACCGACCTAACCGGGCCGTGTCCGCCTGGGACTCTGGCCCGGCAGGCTTTATAAGCCGGGGCAGCCCACCCGAGCCAAACCCTAGCCCCGCCCCGCACCCGACGCCGCCGCCCGCGCCGCCCCGCACCGCCGCCGCCGCCGTGCCTCGCCCGCCGCGCCGACACCGACGCTGCCGCCGCAGACGCCACTGCCTCGCCGCACGCCGCCCGAGGTTCGCCTTGATTTCCGCGCCCCGGTTTTTTTTTCTTCGAAAAACCGATCGGTTTTCCGTCGGTTTTCGTCAGTTTTTTTAGGTTCCGTTTTTTTATTAGATCGGTTTTATTTTCGGTTTAGTCTAAATAACAAGTGTTCGCCCGTTCGTTCGTTTTAACGAACGTATTCGTCGTTTAGATCCGGTTAACAAACGTTCGTTTGTTAATTCGTTCTTCATTTTTCTTTTTCTCGGATTTTCCGCAATTATTTTCTGATCGCGATTTCTGATCCGATTTTCGTTTTAGTCTAACTTTTCGCTCGTTTATCATAATCAGGCGATTCAAGCGCCTGGAGTTTCGTCTCGAAACCCTCTATCCGTTTAACCAACTTAAACAAGTTTTTGCCATTGTAAAAATTGCCTTAGATCCAGATTAGCAGAACGAAGTTGTTTTCTTTCGCCGTTTGACTTTCGTTGCTTCATTCGATTTGATTCTTTTTGCAAACCGGAGTTCTTAAGTTGAACTTTCTGGTTAGTTCTCTTATTTGAATTTTACCTGTGCATTAGAAGAGTACTTATTGTATGCTTGTTTGTTTGTCTGCGATAGAATACCCGGAGTGCGCCGCCTGTTACTTTGAATCTCTAGGTTTCGCGGATCATCAGCAAGGCAAGTAACACTTTGATCATACCTTTTCTACTACCCAGTTTTATTGCATTAGATCAAAACCTCAAACATTGCATGATTAGGATCTAATTAAATTGTGGGATGAGAAGTAGTTGAGGTAGTACCTATTACCCGTTTATTATCAAACCTTTGGGAGTTACTTCTACGTTTGCTTACTATTGCTGTGCTATGCTAGTAGATGTGGATTGGGTGAGTGATATCCATGACAGATGCGAGTTTGTTAATTAATGGTTTATCTAAGGTGGCAACTTAAATACACATCTGGGTGGATTGAGGTACCAGGGTATTCTAGGATTGCCTGTTTTCTTTTGGACCGCCAGCCAGGCTCAAAGGGATCATGAGATTTTCATGCTAGAAACTTCCGTGTGTAGCCACAAGCTATTATGGGCTCTAGCATAGTTGACTAAGTCGTGCGAACTCTTACAGTGGTAGACTAGCAGATGTAGGGGATGTAGGTGGTACGGTCTACCCGATAGTAAGGTGCTAGCACTTCTGAAAGACTATGTCTCGGTCATCCGTTTCTCAAACACCATGCAGTGCGAGATATCCAACGGAGGAGATCGAGTCTTGTGGGGAAAAGTGCGCAAACCTCTGCAGAGTGTATAAACTAATCATTGTTAGCCGTGTCCCCGGTTATGGACATCTTGAGTATCTAGTACTTGGATTATCATGTGAATCTCAACATGTTACTCTAAAATTAATTTTGTTGGGTTTTGTTAAAGATGATTCTTAATTGGGATTGAGGATGCTGTCAACCATTCTCAATGTTTAACAACCACCATGATAGTTAAATAAATTTATTCCTTTGCAATAGGGAAAAATTGTCTTTTCGCAAAACTATAACCATAGACATTTCCACTAGCCAAATATGCATATAGAATAGCTGTTTCATTCCATACTCTCTATGTGTTACATTGCCAGAATGTTCCATGTGCTGACCCGTTTTGGGCTGCAACGTTAATGTTGTAGACTTTTTAGACGATGATTAAGGAGTTTTAGGTCGTGGTTCTATACTCAGTGATGCCGTTGGAGTTGATGGACTCACTTATCTTCCAAGCCTTCCGTTGTTATCGTTATTAGATGGCCTTAAGCCATATTTATTGTAATAAGTTCTCTTTTGAGACACTCAATGTAATAAGTGTGTGATTGCTACTCTATTATAAATCCTTCAAAATACTTTGTGGTGTCAGCATTACTGATCCAGGGATGACACCGGAGCACAGAGATTGGACCGTTTGAGGTCTGGTCGCTACATGGTTGTGTTTTCAGGTAAAGAACTGTTCAGCAAGCTAAATTGCTATTGATTAATATATTGAGTAATGATGATTGGAAATTTCCTGAACCAACTCCTAAGCCAACTCCGAATAAAATGGGTATTCTATTTACTAGTCCTGAAGATATGCAAGAGGCAAAGAAACTATGAAAGAAAAAGGTATTAAAGCTGAAGATGTTCAGAATTTACTGCCTATTGAAGAAATACATGGTCTTGATAACCCGACATAGGTAGTAGAGGTAAACTGTCTCCATAGATTTGATGAAGGTGATATACCTCATAATAAGTCTGCTAGTCAATGCTTGGATGAGTTTGATGATTTTATTGTTAAACAAGAAAACTTCAATGCTTATCTTACTAGACAATTCAAATGTAATGCTTACATGCTTGACTACTTGGGTGACCATATGAGTAGAACCATTAATGATCTTAAGCTTATTCGTAAACATGCTTCCATGGTCACAACTCAAGTAGAACAAGTACTTAAGGCACAGGATGATTTGCTTTATGATTTGAAAAGTAAGAATAATGATAATGTTGTTAGGGTTATGACTAGGGGTGGTGAAATGACACGGGAACCTTTGTATCCTGAGGGTCATCCTAAGAGAGTTGAGCAAGATTCTCAATGAATTAATACTGATGCACCTAGTCCTAGTAATAAAAATAAAACTGATAGGACTTTGCATGCTTCTAGTGAACCTGTTATAGATACACCTGAGAATCCCAATGATATTTCTATTTCCGATGCTGAGACACAATCTGGTGATGAATATGAACCTAGTGGTAATGTTAATGATGATGTTCATGTTGATGCTCAATCTAGTAATCATAATGATGTAGAGATTGAACCTCCTGTTGATCTTGATAACCCACAATCAAAGAATCAACGGTATGATAAGAGAGACTTCGTTGCTAGGAAACATTGTAGAGAAAGAGAACCATGGGTTCAGAAACCCATGCCCTTTCCTCCTAAGCCTTCCAAGAAAAAGGATGATGAGGATTTTGAGCGCTTTGCTGAAATGATTACACCTATCTTTTTGCGTATGCGTTTGACTGATATGCTTAAAATGTCTCCTTATGCTAAGTATGTGAAAGATATTGTTAATAGTAAAAGAAAGATACCTGAAGCTGAAATTTCCACCATGCTTGCTAATTATACTTTTAAGGGTGGAATCCCAAAGAAGCTTGGAGATCCAGGAGTACCAACCATACCATGCTCAATTAAAAGAAACTATGTTAAAACTACTTTATGTGATCTTGGATCTGGTGTTAGTGTTATGCCTTTCTCTTTGTATCATAGACTTGAATCGAATAAGTTGACACCTACTGAAATCTCTTTGCAAATGGCTACTAAATCAACTACTATACCCATCGGTATTTGTGAGGATGTGCCTATTGTGGTTGCAAACGTTACTATATTGACGGACTTTGTTATTCTTGATATTCCCGAGGACGATAGTATGTCGATCATCCTTGGTAGAGCCTTTTTGAATACTGCAGGGTATGTTATTGATTGCAACAAAGGCAATTTCACTTTTCATGTTAATGGTAATGAACATACGGTACACTTTCCGAAGAAACAACCTCAAGTTCATAGTATCAATTCTATTGGGAAAAACTTCAACTATTACTATTGGAGGTTTTGAATTCCTTCTTCCTACTGTCAAAAATAAATATGATATTCTTACTGTTGGGGACATGCATATCCCCATCGAGGTAACCTAGTGTTATTCGAAAATTCTCAGGTTTCATGTGATTCAAAGAATTTTGTTAATTAGACTTGATCAACCTTGTTAATGGATTCCTTTTGATGGGCATGAGATGGATGAATTTAGAAGGCACAAATCTCTGTACCCATTTTTTACTTTCTGTTATTTAGATTAAATAAAGCAAAAATAATATTTTCTATCTGTTTTCTGAATTATTCATGCAATAAAAAATGTACACAAAATAAAAGTTCTCCAAATGCCCTGAAAATTTAGTATGATTTTTTATAGAGTATTTGAGAATTTCTGGCACTGAACACACACCTGGAGGCCTCACCAGTGGGCCACAAGGGTGTAGGGCGCGCGCTACTCCCCTGGGCATGCCCCCTACCTTGTGGGCCCCATGTGGGTCCCCTCCACTTATTCCAGCACCCATCCAGTTCGTCTTCCTCCAGAAAAAATCATCCCATAGCTCAAACCCGTGTTGTTGCTCATTTTGCTGCCATTTTTGATCTCCTTGCTGAAAGCTCCATTCACAAAACTGCTTTGGGGGATTGTTCTTTGGTATGTGACTCCTCCAATGGTCCAATTAGTTTTTGTTCTAGTGCTTTATTTATTGCAAAATTTTGCTGCCGTGGTGACCTTGTTCCTGAGCTTGCATGTCTAATCTATATGGTCCAAAGTAGTTTTGATGCATGATATAGCCTCTAGAAACTTGTAGGAGTAGTTGCTATCAATCCTGTTGAGTTTGGTTCACTTTTATTTTGAGTCACTAAAAATTTCAGAAATTTTTCACAGGAAGAAAAATGTCTAGGAGAATGTACAAAGGTGGTTCTTCGAGGAAGCAAGCACCGAGGCTCGCAATATGTGAACCGGACCTCGAACCACCAAGGGAAGCTCAAGTATAGCCTTGTGAATGGCCGTCGGATGAATTTGTGGTTCGTGCAGGTTTCAGGGATGAATTTTATGCATATGTACAAACCTCACTGATTCCTTTGTGCTGAGGTTTGAGTTTTCATCTAAGCGCAATACTCATACTGTCCTGTTTGATCTCTATGATAAATCTTATACCATGGACCTAGAAGATTTTAGTGATGCATGCAAAATTCCACAATGGGGTATTCTTAGTGAGCCTCACAAATCTGAATACAATGATTTCCTTGCTAGCATCACTATGGAAGAAACTAGAAATATCACACAGGCCACCTTAGGGAGCATTCACTTTCATGCCATACATTATTTTGCTCTCTTTATAGGAAGATGCACTAAAGGTAAGCATAAGCATTGTCACCTTTGTGTTTCGGATCTTAGTGTCCTCAAGTGTGCGGTGTTAGGTGATAAGCGATATAACTTGGGGTCCATTATTGCGAGGAGGTTACATCTTAATGCTAAAGATGGTGATTTGTTTGGTGGGGTTTATGCAACTCGTTTAGCTAATTACCTTGGTGTACCAATTAGAGGGAATGACATAGAGTTGCCACCTGTTTTTCTTGATTATAATGCAATGGCACGCTACCAGTTTCTTGAGAGGAAAGAATAGTTCCTCCAGTACTGATTAATCTTTGACAGACGATGTGCTATCCACATTACCCTTCCTGCTCCTGCCTTCTTTAACTTTCAGGTAAATGGGAGATATTATATAAGTAGAGAGGAGGCAAACGAGTATGAGATAACATCAAAGGTTGCTCGCCTCCAGGAGGCAGCTCGCCAAGCGGTAGCTGTCGCAGCATAATACGACCCCAACTATGATTTCAGACATCATCTAGGGCCCTAGACCAACTTAGGCCAAAAGCCTAAGCTTGGGGGAGTATGTATTCCTCACCGACATTACATTCATGTTCACACCCTCATTTCAGTTGTCGGTGTTCATAATTTTTCATTGTATTATCCATGTTAGTTTATTTCTTTTTCTAGCTTTCTTCTTGTGTGTTTGGAAAACTTTAAGAAAAAAAATTAGTTGTAGTTTATTTCCTTTCTATGCATGCTTAGTTGTAGTATTAAAAGAAAACCCAAAAAGATTTCTCATTCCTCTTTTGCTTGTTGGGAGCTTTCCCATGTAAATAGTTTTTCTCGTTCTTGTTTTACTTTCTTCAGAAAAACAAAAACTCCAAAAACACTTCAGTGTGTTTCTTTGAAATTCTTTTCTTTTCTTTGGGGGTCGAGAGGAGAAGACCACGATGAAAATGTTGAGTGGCTCTCATATGCATTATTGTTGATCTAACCAAGAGCCCATATTACCTTGTCTTCTCCTTTGAATAAATGTTTGCAGATTCTAGCTTAGTCCAATGCACATGCACAATTATTATTATCCACACCATTCGATCATGCAAGTGAAAGGCAATAATGACGATATATGATGAAATGATTGAGATGAGGAAAAGCTGGTATGAACTCGACCTATCTTGTTTTTGTAAATATGATTAGTTCATCATTCCTGATTCAGCCTATTATGAATGAAACATGTTTCCAATGACAATTAGAGATTATAGTTATTTATGCCATGCTTAATTAGCTAGGAGTTTATAATGGTTTACCATGCGTGCCAACATGGAAATTAAAATGGTTGTGAAGTAGTATTATAGGATGGTATCCTCCTTTGAATGATTCGAGTGGCTTGACTTGGCACATGTTCACGCATGTAGTTGAAACAAAAGCAACATAGCCTCCATGATATTTATATTCATGATGATTTATATCCTACTCATGCTTGCATTCAATGTTGGTTAATTACAATGCATGTTTATGACAGTTGTCGCTCTCTAGTTGGTCGCTCCCCAGTCTCTTTCTAGCCTTCACTTGTACTAAGCGGGAATACTGCTTGTGCATCCACTTCCATGAACCCAAAGTTCTTCCATATGAGTCCACCATACCTACCTATATGCGGTATTTACTTGTCGTTCCAAGTAAATTTGCAAGTGCCAAACTCTAAACCTTCAAATGATAATCTGTATTGTATGCTCGAATCGCTCATGTACCAACTAGGGCTCTCAATATCTTCCATGCTAGGTGGGTTATTCTCACGATGAGTGGACTCTGCTCATCATTCACGAGAAAAATGGCTGGTAAGCGAGATGCCAAGTTCCATGCTCAAATCAAATCAAAATATAATTGCAAACAAAACTCCCCCAGGATTGTTGTTAGTTGGATGGTGCCCATTGTTTCGCACCAGCCATGGAGTGTGCTTGTTGGTGGTGGGGTATAGACTTTACCATTCTGTTTGGGAACCGCCTATAATGTATGTAGCATGGAAGATACCAAGATCTCTTGGTTGTTATGTTGACAATGAAAGCATGCTGCTCAAAATATTATTTATCTTTGTTTTTAAAACTTGAGCTCTGGCACCTCTGCAAATCCCTGCTTCCCTCTACGAAGGGCCTATCTATTTACTTTTATTGCTGAGTCATCATCCTCTTATAAAAAGCACCAGTTAGAGAGCACCACCATCATTTGTATGAATTGCTATTAATTTATATTGAGTATGACTGGATCTCTTTTACCATGAATTACAATGTCTAGTCAGTCCTTGATCTTCAAGGGTGCTCTGCATTTATGTTTTGTGGTCTCAGAAAGGGCTAGCGAGATACCATTTTGTCATTTTATGTCATGATTGTTTTGAGGAAGTGTTGTCATCCGAGATTTTATTATTATTGCTCGCTAGTTGATTATGGTATTGATATGAGTAAATGTGATACCTAAACATTATTGTGAATATGGTTAGTTCATAATCTTTCCTGAAAACTTAAATGTTGGCTTTACATATTTGCAACAATAAGATAAAATAGAGTTTGTAAAAGTTTTTCTTTATCACTTTTAGATTGTCAACTGAACTTCTTGAGGACAAGCAATGGGTTAAGCTTAGGGGAGTTGATACGTCTCCATCGTATCTACTTTTCCAAACTCTTTTGCCCTTGTTTTGGACTCTAACTTGCATGATTTGAATGGAACTAACCCAGATTGACGCTGTTTTTAGCAGAATTGCAATGGTGTTATTTTAGTGCAGAAATAAAAGTTCTCAGAATGACCTGAAATTTCATGGAGATCATTTTTGGAATAAATAAAAAATATTGGCGAAAGAATCAACCGAAGGGGGCCCACACCCTGTCCACAAGGGTGGGGGCATGCCCTCTGTCCTTGTAGGCCCCTTGGACCTGCACCGACCTCAACTCTAACTCCATATATTCACGTTTGGGGAGAAAACACTAGAGAGAAGGATTCATTGTGTTTTACGATACGAAGCCACCGCCATGCCCTATTCTTCCTCAGGGGGGGGGGCAGATCTGGAGTCCGTTTTGGGCTCCGAAGAAGGGAAATCATCGCCATCTTCATCACCAACCATCCTCCATCACCAATTTCATGATGCTCACCATAGTGCGTGAGTAATCCCATCGTAGGCTTGCTGGACGATGATGGGTTGGATGATATTTACCATGTAATTGAGTTAGTTTTGTTAGGGTTTGATCCCTAGTATCCACTATGTTCTAAGATTGATCTTGATATGACTTTGCTATGCTCAATGCTTGTCACTAGGGCCCGAGTGCCATGATTTCAGATATGAACCTATTATGTTTTCATGAATATATTTGTGTTCTTGATCCTATCTTGCAAGTTATAGTCACCTACTACGTGTTATGATCCGGCAACCCTGGAGTGACAATAGTCGGGACACTTCCCGGTGATGACCATAGTTTGAGGAGTTCATGTATTCACTAAGTGTTAATGCTTTAGTCCGGTACTCTATTAAAAGGAAGCCTTAATATCCCTTAGTTTCCAATAGGACCCCACTGCCATGGGAGGGTAGGACAAAACATGTCATGCAAGTTCTTTTCCATAAGAACATATGACTATATTCAAAATACATGCCTACATTATATTGATGAATTGGAGCTAGTTCTGTGTCACGCTATGTTATAACCATTATATGATGAATGCCATCCGACATATTTATCCATCATTGGTCCATTGCCTATGAGCTTGTGTCATATTGATCTTTGCTCCGTTACTTTTCCGTTGCCACTGTTACAATTGCTACAAAACTGCTACTGTTACTTTTTCCACCGTTACTGCTACTTCCATACTACTTTGCTACTAAATATTTTGTTGCAGATATTAAGTCTTTCAGGTGTGGTTGGATTGAAAACTCAGTTGCCAATACTTGAGATTCTTTGGTTCCCCTTGTGTTGAATCAATAAATTTAGGTTGAATACTCTACCCTCAAAAACTATTGTGATCCCCTATACTTGTGGGTTATCATGGGGTTGTCGATGCATGATGGTTAGGATACATATGTTGTATGTTGCTAAAATCATAAGAATTTTAAGCATGAAGATTATTTTGCGTTGGCTCTTGCCCACAATTACATGCATGATTGATAAAACTAGGGCTAGTCGACTCATTATGCTCATTAGGTGATCTAGCAAGAACATATGTATTATTTGCATCTACAAAGGGGACTTGGGTATTCATATTACCTTTGTATATTGCAGCAACTTGTTGACGATCTCTTCGTAGTAAGAACATGCTGGAGACCATTCAAAGATTTGTCCCCAGCGGGGTCACCAAAAAGTCTATTCACACACAAACACATCACCGTTTACCTCCAACGTAGACGGTGATGCACCGCAACTCACGTCCAAGGAGACCCGTCTGGAAATACGGTACACAAGCAATCCAGCAGGCGCCTTTGAGCACCCAAAACCCCACACGCCTGGGAGGGACCCCATCTAGACGCGTGGCGGTTATGGGAAGCCCTAGGTCGATTCGTTCGCCCTAGAGCCTCGAGGATCGCTGCCCTTCAACATGAAGAACAGACAAAGAACGAGAGAGAAAGAACAAGTGAGAGATGTAAAACTAGGGTAAAAAGTAGATGGGTTTTGTGATTGTCTGTTGTTCAATCAGCCGTCACCCCTTAGGTATATAAGAGGCAACTGGACTTTCCGTGCAAGGAAAAGTCTTGGATCCAAGTCCAAAACCCTAGTCAAATTCGGATGGTTTTGTCCGAACTTTCCAAAACTGTTCAGTTTAAAACTGGCTGCACCTTGTGGGTCCTTTTTGAGGTGGCAAATGACCTCGGATGGAAATGAGCCCTAATTTTTTTGACCTTTTCAATGAGACGAACAATTTTTATGTTGAACGTGTTTGGATCAGAGGCCATCTTGAGGCTATATTGGGCTGTTTTCTGAAGTCTGCAGCAGAGAAATCTGAAACCCGGATGGTTGTCCTCGGAGTGTCCGGCCATATAGTGCAACATCGTCTCATACTGGCTGTAACTTTTGCATATGACCTCAGATTAAGACAATTTTTATATCAAAATCATCCGCTTCAAGGAGAAGAAGAACTTTAATGTTGAAACTTTTTCCATACGGGGTCATCTTAATTATGTTTCGTGCCATTCTATAATTTCATGTCAACACGCTTACCTCCAAAATCGTCATACTTTCTGCGTCCAGGTTCCGACCATCTTTATATCAATTTTGATCTTCTCTAAAAGGGGCATCCAATGGTGACTTACAACCATATTTTTGACTTCATCTTGTTATAACTTCAGGCTACTCTTTGTGTTTGTGCCACTTTGGAGCGTCAACAAGTAGCATCATGATCATTATTATAACAACAATAAACTTTATCATAAAACATTCCTGAGCAAGTAAAAATTCATCACAACATCAAAGTATAAGGAATAAACTTTCTTGAAAACTAATAAACTATGTTCTCAGTCAACAATGCAACTGCAATTCATCTTATTTTCAGGAAGGGTCTCGTGTCGGAGCCTTTTTGTCAAAAATCCACATACTCCACCATCATGATTCTTCTATGATTACTAACACTGACAACATATATATGGAGCAAAAAGTTTCTACCAGACACATAAAAAGATAGGGGCTTATAATTTCACCACCCAACTTATTCACCTCAAGGGTGATGTCAACAATAATAACTCATGATCACTCATATCCAACTGGATATATGTGCCAAGATCTTTCCCCACCACATGCTGCTTGCAAAAGAGAAAAAAAATAAAAAGGAATAAAGGAAAACACTATTGACTCTTGCATAAAAATTAAATACATAAAAGTAAAGTATAGGCCCTTTGTAGAGTGAAGTAGAGGTTGTCATGCTCTTTTATTTTTGGATGCACAAGCTCTTAGTGCGAAGGAACTCCATGTTATATTTACCCTTATGATAGCAACCTTTATTATGCAGTCCGCCGCTTTTATTACTTTGCCATCACAAGTTTGTACATCGCTTATTTTTCCTTATGCTAAAAGATCATACATATTTACAAGCAATTGTTATTGTTTTATGCACCGATGACAACTTACTTGAAGGATATTATTCAATGCATAGGTAGGGATAGTGGGCTCTCATAACTTGAGATTGGGCTTAAGGTTTTTGGATGCACAAGTAGTATATCTACTTGGTGCGGATTTTTGTCTAGCAAAGATATTGGACACGCACCACATGTTGGAGGATCTGTGACAATATAACTTCTATGTGAATATGAACAAACATAGATCATTACGTTGTTTTCCTTGTCCAACATCAGAAATTTGACATAAAGTATTTAATGGGGCTCACAATCATAAAAGATGTCCAAGATAGTATATTTGCATGTGAATCTTCTCTTCCCTTATTAATTTGTTTCATGAATTGCATCATTAACCAATGCTATGCTTGCCAACTTTCAATAAATTTTACTACTTATACTTTTCCTTATGTATTGTCATTACCTTCCATAAGATTAGCATATGATCTTTTTCTGAAACAAAAATCTAAACAAGCAAAAACTCAAACTAATCTTTATTATATAACTCTCAACTCGATTACATAGATAGATAGATCACGAAACTAGCACTAAAAATGGACCATAGTAAACTTTTATTCAGCTAACTCACGAAATAACTAAGGATCAAACTAAAAAGGTAAAGATAATGAAAGTGATGGTGATACAATACCAGGGCACCTCCCCTAAGCTTGGCACAAGCCAAGGGGAGTGCCCATACCCGTGTACTTAGGTCTCCTTCCTCGGCGATGGTGGTAGTGATGAGGTGGTAGGCTTGTCCTCCGGCTTCCATGGCAGGGGTTCACCATCATAAGAGGATGCACGAGTCTCTTGAGTCCTGAAACTTGCAGCTAAACTCATACCTTTGAACCTTGCTTCATACTCAAAAATGTTATTTTGAAGATCATAAATTTGGCCTTGCAGACAATTGATTTGTTCATTGAAGTTGAAGATGATGTCCTTCATAGACTGGCCATCCACCTTGTGATCATGGGTGAATTCCATGATCATGGAGTAGTTGGCACTGAGTCCACTCTCCACCATCCCTTGGCACTTAAAGATCTCCTGGTCCATCGCCTCGAGCCTGGCCTCCATGCTTCCCGTCCACTTGGGCCCTTGGAAACCCCAGATGTGGAGCACCCCCTCACGCATCTCAATGTCTTGAGAGTGCTTCATCACCTTCGGTAGGTATGGGTTGATGACATTCTTGTAGAACTTGTCCTTGGAAGAGCTTGGTGAAGCCATGGCAATCTAGATCTGACAGAAAAACAACACGAAAAAAGAATAGGAGATTTCTTCGTGATACGGTGGTCGAATCTCCCGGGGGTATATATAAAGAAGTTTCCTTGCGAAACAAGTATACTACAGGAAAACGGAGTCGGGAAGGTTCCCGAGGGGTTCACTACCTACCAGGGCACGCCCTGTGAGGGAGGCGCGGCCTGGTGCCTAGTGGGCACCTGAGTTGCCTTCTCATGTGTTTCTTATTTTTTTATAATATTTCGAAACTAACAGAAAATATATTTGCGGAATTTTTGGAGTCGGTTTACTTACCGTATCACGTACCTCTTCCTTTTTAGGGTTATGGAGTGTTATAAAAGGTCTCTTTTATGTATTCATTCAGTGTCAAGGTTTGAATAATGTTAGTTTCAACATTAGTAGGTGTACCTGAAATATAGTGCTTAATTCTTTGCCCATTGAGCACCTTTGGATTAGTGCCTTCGGAATTATTGATCTTAATAGCCCCATATCGATAAACTTCTTCAATGATATATGGTCCTTCCCACTTGGAGAGAAGTTTTCCTACAAAAAATCTAAAATGAGAATTGTACAATAGAACATACTCACCTACTTTGAATTCCCGCTTTTGGATTCTTTTGTCATGCCATCTTTTGTGTTTTTCTTTGAATAATTTGGCATTTTCATAGGCTTGGGTTCTCCATTCATCTAGTGAGCTAATATCAAATAACCTCCTTTTGCCAGCAAGTTTGAAGTCATAATTGAGTTATTTAATTTCCCAATATGCTTTATGTTGTAAATCAAGCAGCAAGTGACAAGATTTTCCATAAACCATTTTGTATGGAGACATACCCATAGGATTTTTATAAGCTGTTCTATAAGCCCAAAGTGCATTATCAAGTTTTTTAGACCAATTCTTTCGAGATCTGTTAACATTCTTTTGCAATATTAACTTTATTGATCTATTGCTAAGTTCACACTCGATCGGGGGTGATAAGGGGATGCAATTCTATGGTTGACATCATATTTAGCAAGCAATTTACGGAAAGTGATACGTCTCCAATGTATCTATAATTTATGAAGTATTCATGCTGTTATATTATCATTCTTGGATATTTTACAATCATTTTATAGCAACTTTATATCATTTTTTGGGACTAACCTATTGACCCAGTGCCCAGTGCCAGTTGCTGTTTTTTGCTTGTTTTTTACATCGTAGAAAATCAATATCAAACGAAGTCCAAACACCGCGAAACTTTTTGAGGATTTTTTATGGACCAGAACACTTCCCATGGGCCAGAGCTGCACCTGGGGGGTGCCTCGAGGGGGCCACAACCCACTAGGACGCGCCTGGGCCCCCAGGCATGCCCTGGTGGGTTCTGCTCACCTCGGTGGCCTCCCCTACCCCTTCTTTGCACTATAAATTCCCAAATATTCTGAAACCCCTCAAGGTTAACCAAATCGGAAGTTCCGCTGCCACAAGGCTCTATAGCCACCGAAAACCAATCTAGACGCGTTACGGCACCCTGCCGAAGGGGGGAATCATCACCGGTGGCCATCGTCATCATCCCGGTGGCTACCACGATGAGGAGGGAGTAGTCCACCCTCGGGGCTGAGGGTTTGTACCAGTAGCTATGTGTTTAATGTCTCTCTCTCTCTCTCATGTTCTTGAGATGTCACGATCTTGATGTATCGTGAGCTTTGTTAATATAGTCGGATCATATTGTGTTTTCCCCTCTCTATCTTGTTGTGATGAATTGAGTTTTTCCCTTTGAGATTTTGTTGTTATCGGATTGAATACTTTTATGGATTTGAGAACACTTGATATATGTCTTGCAATTGAATACTGTAACATCCCAAAATTCTAAATTTTGGAATGTTACAATAAATAGATAGATTTGACTGATTGTTTGATTGATTGTCTGAAAGTGAGTGAATTCGAAATTTTTTTGAAAGTTAAATGAGAGGGAATAAAAGGACTTTCCCAAATTTTCATATTTGCTTTCTGATCTCCATGAATTCAAATTCTTTTCAAACACAAAACCCTGGAGAGAAGATGACATGACTTCTTCCATTTATTTAAATGACAAGGGGTGTTGAAAATATTTGAATTTCATTTGGAAAATCTTTCCAATTCTGCAACTTTATGCAACTCAATGATTTTCATGAGCGAAGATAAAATGACTTCTTAAAATCATATGAAATATGAGTTGGGAGTTCAAAGAATTAAATTCAAAGTTCATTTCAATTTATTTTCAATTTGGAGATATTTGAGTTTTATTCAAATTATTTTTATCCAAAAATAAATTATATGGAAAATAGGGTAACATGATTCCCTACAATAGAAAATTGGAGAAAAATTAATTTGAAATCATTTTGGTATTTTTAAAATGATTTTTGTTGAATTTTAATAGACCAGTAGCACTCTTTGAATTATTAGAATTTGTGTGTATTTTATTTAATGCTAGAAAAATGTTCATGTCGTAGAAAATCTTTTTCTGCAAATTTTGATATATAATATGCCTATATAAAGTTTTATTTTATTTTCGTTTTTTAGTTTATCGCATTCTGTTTTTTTAAACAAAAACTACGCGCGCACCTGAAGCTAACTGTCGCCCACGTGCGCATCAAAGTACCAGCGGGCACCCTAATTTTTTTTCTTTATCCTATATGGGCCAGGCCCCGCCAGTCTTTTCAGTTTTTTTAGGCCGAATTTTCAAAAAAAAAAACTGCACCGCGCACGCTGCGGCCGGCCGAAGGCCTTTAGGCCCATCGCCTCTTTTCTTCTCTGTTTCGTATATCTTCGTCTACGTTTAGTCCCACATTGCCTAGCCTTTGACCCCTAAGCCTCTTTTCCACCAATAAATATAGACCCATAGAGCCTCCAAAAAATCATCTGATTCGGGTTAAATCAATATTTTAGTTTGACTAGATTCATTTAAGAAAAATATATTTCTCCTCTCCCGCGCGACTTCTAGAAATTTTTCTCCACTCTCCAAAGTTGTCTTTTCTCTGCCTTATAAAGGTATCTTTCTTTATTTATTTTTTCTTTTTATACTTCCGTAGTTTATTATTTTTAGACTAATACGATAAAACAATTAGATTATCAATTAGTCTACGTATTTATATATTAGACCCTAGCCTGTATCTATTTTCTTCTTCTTCCGTAAAACAGCTTGGCCCTGATTTTTCAAATAGCCATAACTTTTTACTCGTTTGCCCAAATCCAACAAAACCAACCCCCACGTCTTCGTTATGATCTCCTCTATCCAGTAATCCAACGCAAACATGTTTTTGAAAAGTTTAAAATTTGAATTAGATCAGATCTGAATTCAAACTTCGTTTGATCATAACTTGAGTTTCGTAGCTCCGTTTTAGTTGATTCTTTTTGCAAATCGAAGCTCTTGACCTAAACCTTCTGATAGGGCCAAATTCATATAATTTTGGTACTGTTAGAAATTTTTTTATGTTGCAAGAGCTATTTGCTTGGTTTTGATGTTTTCCGAATCGACTTCTTCGATCTTTCTGATCTTTTGAGTGATTGCTTATGTGTGGTTACTATTGCTTGCTTACGATAGATTGACCGGAGTGTGACGAGTAGACCTATCAAGAGTTTTGAGTGCGAATCATCTTCATCAACATTGCAGGCAAGTTCACACTTTGATCATACCTTTTCTACAACCCAGTTTTATTGCATTAGATCAATCCTCACACATTGCATGATTAGGATCTAATTAAACTGTGAGATGGGAAGTAGATGAGGTAGTACCTATTACCTGATTATTATCAAACCTTTGGGAGTTACCTCTACGTTTGCTTATTATGCCATGCTATGCTAGTAGACGTGGATTGGGTGAGTGATATCCATGACAGATGTGAGATTGATAATTAAGGGTTTATCTAAGGTGGCAACCTAACACACATCTGGGTGGATTGAGGCACCTGGGGTTACCAGGACTTGCCTGTTTTTCTTTGGACCGCCACCCAGGCTCTAAGGGATCATGAGATTATTCATACTAGAAACTTTCGTGTGCAGCCACAAGCCATTATGGGCTCTGGCATAGTTGATTAAGTCGTGCGAACTCTTACGGGTAGACTAGCAGATGTAGGGGAAAGTAGGTGTACCGGTCTACCCACATGTAAGGTGCTAGCGCTTCTGAAAGAATATGTCTCGATCATCCGTCTTCTCAAACACCCTATAGTGTGAGAAACCAAACGGAGGCGATCGAGTCTTGTGGGGAAAAGTGCGCAAACCTATGCAGAGTGTATAAACTAATCATGATTAGCCGTGTCCCCAGTTATGGACATCTTGAGTATCTAGTACTTGGATATCATGTGAATCTCATCATGTTACTCTAATTAATATTGTTGGGATGTTAATGAGTACTTTTAATTGGGATTGAGAATGCTGTCAACCATTCTCAATGTTCAACAACCACCATGATAGTTAAATAAATTTATTCCTTTGCAGTAGGGAAAAATTGGCTTTACGCAAAAACCTTATAACCATAGAACTTTTCCACCAGCCAAATATGCATGTAGTGATAGTCTTTATTCATCATTCTCTATGGTGTGAATTTGCATGTAGTGATAGTCTTTATTCATCATTATTCAATTCAATGTACTGACCCGTTTCGGGCTGCAACGTCTCATGTTGCAGGTTTCTTACGACGAGTAAGTGATACGTTAGGGTTACGATTTCTACACTCAAATTTGCCGTTGGTGTTGATGGGAATCCACAACCTTGTTGCTTCCGCTATATGGATTGAGGTAATAGTATTTACGTTACTTTATACATGTGATTTACCTCTGTTATAAATCCTTCGAGTACTGTGTGTGTCAGCATACCGATACAGGGATGACACTTAAGCACAAAGACTTGATCCATTCGGGTCAGGTCGCTACAAATACTCATGGTGACAATGGGGTATCATATTGATTCACTTGATATATGTTTTGTCACTCAACTCATGGATTCCCGAGGTGACATTGGGGTAATCTATGCATAGGGGTTGATACACGTTCTTGTCTTTGTTTCTCCGGTAGAAATCTTGGGGCAGTGTTTGAAGTCCTTTGTGTTGGATTGAGTATTATGAATATGAATTTTCTTTGGTGTTATTTTAGTACGAACTCTAGGATAGATCGAACGGAAAGAATAGCTTTGTGTTATTTTAGTACGAACTCTTGAATAGATCGAACGGAAAGAATAGCTTTGAGGTGGTTTCGTACCCTACAAACAATTTATTCTTATGTTCTCCGCTAGATAGGAACTTTGGAGTCATTCTTCATCGTACTTTGTGGGGTGGTTATATGATCCAATTATATTAGGATTGCTGAGAGGTTGCACTAGCGAATGTATGGACCATCGGCCTCATTTTCAAGCATTGCAATACCGTTTTTGTGCCCGTTTACTATTTGCTACCTTGCTGTTTTTATTTATTCAGATTATAAAAATATATTTCTACCATCCATATTACACTTTTATCACCATCTCTTCGCTGAACTAGTGCACCTATACAATTTGCCATTGTATTGGGTGTGTTGGCGACACAAGAGATTTCTTGTATTTGGTTGCAGGGCCGTTTGAGAGAGACCATCTTCATCCTACACCTCTCACGGATTGGTAAATGTTAGGTCATCCACTTGAGGGAAAATTGCTACTGTCCTTCAAAACTGTGTGCTTGGAGGTGCAACATGTGTCTACAAGAATAAAGTTGTGTAGTAGACATCAAGCTCTTTTCTGGCGCCGTTGCCAGGGAGGTGAGTGCTTGAAGGTATATCTTTTGATCTTGCAATTGAATCTTTTAGTTTCTTGTTTTATCACTAATTGGTTTATAAAAAGAAAACTACAAAAAATGGAATTGAGGTTGCATCATATTATTCATCTTTATAATGTCTTTCGTGAAAATGATGGAAAGGAAAATTGTGCTCAATTGATAGAGGAAGAATTCTATAAAATGTTTGACAAAAAATCTTTGAATGATGCGCAGGATTGCAATATTGTTGGTATGAACTCTTTGAATATCCATGATACTAATGATATACAAAGACATAAGCTTGGGGACGCTATGTTTGATGAAGATGTATTTTTAGTCCCCCAAGATTTGATGTGCAAATTTGTTATAATGATTGCATTCCTCCTATTTATGATGATTATAATGATGAAAGTGGATTTGGAGAGGTCATGACTTTATTTAGTGTTGAGTCCACCATTTTTGATGAGGCTTCAATTGACTAAGATAATGATGACCCACAAGTATAGGGGATCTATCATAGTCCTTTCGATAAGTAAGAGTGTCGAACCCAACGAGGAGCAGAAGGAAATGATAAGCAGTTTTCAGTAAGTTATTCTCTGTAAGCACTGAAATTATCGGTAACAGATAGTTTTTGGATAAGGTAATTTTTAACGGGTAACAAGTAATAAAAGTAAATAAGGTGCAACAAGATGGCACAATCCTTTTTGTAGCAAAGGACAATCCTGGACAAACTCTTATATAAAGGAAAACGCTCCCGAGGACACATGGGAATTATCGTCAAGCTAGTTTTCATCACGTTCATATGATTCGTGTTCGGTACTTTGATAATTTGATATGTGGGTGGACCAGTGCTTGGGTACTGCCCTTCCTTGGAAAAGCATCCCACTTACGATTAACCCCTATTGCAAGAATCCGCAACTACAAAAGAAGTATTAAGGTAAAGCTAACCATAGCATGAAACATATGGATCCAAATCAGCCCCTTACGAAGCAACTCATAAACTAGGGTTTAAGCTTCTGTCACTCTAGCAACCCATCATCTACTTATTACTTCCCAATGCCTTCCCCTAGGCCCAAACAATGGTGAAGTGTCATGTAGTCGACGTTCACATGACACCACTAGAGGAAAGACAACATACATCTCATCAAAATATCGAAGGAATACCAAATTCACATGACTACTTGTAGCAAGACTTCTCCCATGTCCTCAGGAACAAACGTAACTACTCAAAAATCATATTCATGTTCATAATCAGAGGGGTATTAATGTGCATAAAGGATCTAAACATATGATGTCGTGGTTTTGTCACAGCAGATGTCCTCATGAAAGGACTTAGTCGTGGAGCCATCGCAACGGGTTAGCTTGAAGGGGTTAAAGCGGACACAGGGACGCAAGAGAGTTTATACTAGTTCGGCCCCTTCAATGAAGGTAAAAGCCTACGTCTAGTTGTGATGGAATTGATGGGATTTCGATGACTAGGGAGCAAACAAGCTTCGCCTAAGTCTCGAGTTGTTGTCTGTTGTCCTGAACCGCCGCCGGGTCGTCCCCTTATATACACGGGTGACGCCCGTCGGTTCACAGAGTCCCAATACCGGCTCATAGATGTGTCCGGTTTGGTCTCTACTTATTCCTAACTTACAATACAAGTTACATACCAACGCCGGTTTACGAATATAGGCCTTGATCCGACTATGGGCCTAGAGCCCTCATCTGCCTTCTTGGGCTTTAAGATAGTTAACTACTGACAAAGTTAACCCGGCCCAGATAGGCCGGTTTACGCCCAGTAGTGTTATCCCCAACATTAGGCCCCAGATTGATTTGAACAGGTTCATGTCAATCCTTAGCAAAATCTTCATCTTCAACATCTTCTTGTAGTTTGTTGAACCGTCGTGATGTCATCTTCTCCAGTCGTTGTAAACCGGCGTGACGTCACCTGTTATAAAGAAACTTATCCATGATACCCTTTTTGTTTAATAGGTCTGCGACAATCGAGGCGACAGCTTCGTTTCCACCCACGGTCCCTTAATTTTCGCGCCTGACACATGTCCCTTGCCTTATAAATAGGACCGAAGGGTCATTTCTTTTCCCCTTCGTGCCCTTCTTCTTCGTCTTCCCTGTGTCGTCCAGCTTCGAAGCTCTGCCGCCGTCGACGACCTCTGCTCCAACCTTGGCCGCTGCATCACCCTGATTGTACCAGAGCATCGCGGCGGCCTTCTGCTTCTTCCTCGGCTCCGGTGAGTTCTTCACCTTTTCCTCCGTAGATCCGTTCTAGGGTTTCCAAGTTCTTCAGTGTTCATCGTCTACTTCGTACTCATATGATAGATCTTAGATGAACTTGTGAACCTTTGCTCCGTGTAGCGGTAGTTTTTAGCATCCGCCTTCACTTACATGCCTCAAGACCATAGATCTATCCGTATCTCTGCCCATTGATTTGGTACTGTTCTTTTTTGAACCTTGAATATTTTCCTTCTTTTCTGAACTTGCTTCAGATCCGTCGCTGTAGAGAAATCTTGTGAAATCTGTTTCTGTACACTTACCCATCCGCAATCTCAACTGTTTCAATGCTTAGATCCGGCAATTTAACTTGGTGTAGAAAAAATTAACAAACCGGTATATACCATTAGTCCCCTTGTTGAACCGCCAGATGTTGTTGCTTCATAAAACTCCGGTTTAGATGGAGCTGTCTCCGGTTTAACATTGTACATACCAGTGTACTTTAATCAATGCATTCTTGAACCGGAATCACCTATCTTGTAGATTTCATCATGGCCAAGCAAGTATATGAGTGCAACTAGGTTCCTTCTCGCGTCACAGAGACTCAACTGAAAAATTTAGTCCTGATCGGCGCTTTAGGCAGCAAAAACACCATCCATTGGAGGGTCCCTGGCAAAGAATGCCCTCCCACACCTCAAGAAGGCGAGGTTATCGTTTTTGTAGATCATTTAGCCCGGGGCTTTAAGCCGCCTGGTTCTAAATTTTACCGGGATGTTTTGGCCGATTTTCAACTCCGCCCACAAGACACTGGCCCCAACTCTGTTAGAAACATGTGTCACTTCCAAGTGCTCTGTGAGGTGTTCTTTCAAGAGCAGCCCACAGTTGAGTTGTTCAGAGACTGCTTCCATCTAAACCACCGTACTGAGTTTACTTACGGTTCCAATACGGAATTGGGTGGTGTGGCGATTCAGAAAAGGAAAGAGGTCACATACCCTCATGCCAAACTGCACAGCCATCCCAATGAGTGGAATCAAACATGGTTCTATTGCAAAGACACCTCCCCTGCTGGTGAAAATCCTTTGCCTTGCTTTCGTCCGGAGCGGCTTAGCAATACACACCCCTTTCCGCAAATGTTGACTGCCAAGGAGAGAAGCAAATACACCCCTCAACTGTCCAAGCTCAGAGCCTTCATGGCCAACGGTTTAACAGGAGTTGATCTCGCTCGCTGTTGGATATCATGGAGCATACTGCCCCTTAGTCAGCGCTCTGATTTGATGTGCGAGTATACTGGCAGTGTTGATGACCCACTGCGACATGCTAACATCCAGCTCACCGACGAAGAAATCACAGAGGCTGTGAATAAAATGCTGAATGAACCGGAATACGTCTGTGCTCGAACCGGCCTGCTTCCCTTCTGTGCCACCAACAAACCGCCAGCTGTAAGAGCTTGATTTTTCTTTTTACTAAACCTGTTATTGATATATCTGGTCATTGTTTAATATCAATGTCTGTTTAAACAGGGCGATGATCCGTTTTGGAGCAAGAAACTTTCACAGGAGAAGCCAGAAAAAACAGACAAACCGGAACGACCAACCCGGCCAAAGACTAAAGTCGTGAAACGGCCTGCTCATAAGAAGAAAACCACTGCATCTTCTGATCTGGCCCCTGATGATGATGTGGGTAATCCGGACCTTGAGGTAGAGCTTGACTCACTTGGCTTATTTTTCATGCGCCTTATTGATGATGATATTTGTCAGGATGATGCCAAAGCTAGCCATGCTGATGCCGCAGAGGTAATTACTCTCTCTTCCGATTCAGACCCTTTGCCTTCACTAAAAATCTGTCAGGCAAACCGGAAGGTTAAATTTTCTCATCCTCTTGCTTACTTGGATCCCAAATTTCTTGTGAAGACCCAACATCACGATGCTCGCCGCACAACCCGGCACAATGGCCAGGTAGTTGCCTCCGCCGGTTTACCGAACAGTCCGGTTCGGAAACGCCGTTCAGAGGTCTCTAATTTGCTTGTCAGTGCTTGTCCTGAAGCAGGCTGTTTTCGTCAACCCCTTAATCCATCTGACTCCGATTATCAGGTTACTTCCCACTCATCCTCTGGCGAGTCATCGGCTACTCAGCTGCCACCGCTCAAAATGGTGCTTGGGTAAGCTATACTTGTCATAATATTTCTGGTACATCACCTTGTAACATATGCTGTATTTGACTTTGTTATTCCTTTCAGGGCCAAGCCTAGGCCGAGCAAGAAGGCTCGCCTGGATAAAGCGGTCGAGGAGGACATCGTCCCTGAACCGGGTAAAACACCAGATCTTGAAGCGGCTATTCATGAAGATATACCCAATGATCCACCACAGCAGGATGATGATTTTGTTGCTGAAGAAAGGCCTATTGATGCCTCAGGCCCTGTCAACCAGCCCACAAGCCCCATCCGGTTTGGGAGATCCACCAGTCCATCCCGGCCTACTGACAAACCGACTATGCCAGTGCAAACCGGTGATGCTAAGGATGATGAAGTTGTAATTACTGGTATTGGCCGTACAAAGCCCAGCAATCCTGTTGCTTTATCCAAGCATACCACCAAAGAAGAATTTGTTGCCATGGGCAAAGGCAAGTGGAATGTTGACTTGGCGACCTATGCTGCTCTGAATGCCCAAGATCTTCATTCTGGCTATCTGAACCGGCTATATACCAGCCGTGATTATGAAGCTGGTCTGGTGAGTATGATGAAAGAGAAATTTGAGGTAACTTCCTTGTGCTTTTCCCTGCTTGGACATTTCAATCTTGTTAATTCTCGTAGCCCCCAAGGGCCGGTTTAGAAACTTTATTCAAACCGAGACTTGCTAATATAAATCTCCATATGTCGGAATTTGCTGATGTAGCCCCCAAGGGCCGGTTCAACTTAGCGTAGTTAAACCGGGACTTTAAGTAATTGTCATCTTTATTTGAGCAAATAGACATTAGCCCCCAAGTGCCAAGTTGAATACTTGTATTGATCTTGGGACTTTAGAATCTATTGAAAGATTTAAGATGAAATATACATTAGCCCCCAAGGGCCAAGTGCATAACTTGTTATGTGGTTGGTACTTCAATTGTTGTACTGCATGCAAAATCATATATCTGTCTGTATGCAGGCTGAAATGAAGACAAAAGAAAGCCAAGTCGCCGATCTCCAAGAAAATCTAAAATCCCAACAAGCTGAAACCTCCAAAGCAAAAGAGGAATTAACCAGCGCTTTAAGCGCCATGGAACAGCTTAAGGAGGGCTTCAAGAAGAAGCGGGCGGATTGGGCCACTGAAAAATCCGCTTTAACCAAACGAGCAGAAGATGCCGAGACTGCACTTAAACCGGTGGTAGACGAACTGACCAGCATAAAGCGGCAAGTGCATGCCATGACCGCTGCTATCTTTCGTAAGCTGGTTTGATTCCTGGATTGACTCGGCCGTCTTATAGAGCTGCCGGTTTGTTAACCCTTTGCAATATTTCAGGGACACGCATTGGTCACTTGGGGTCAGATGTGCGGAAGAAATTGAAAGCCGCCTACACATTGACCGAGCAACTGTACACTGGTGCCCAGCGGATCATCTCTGCTGCATCCCACAACAATCCGGTGCCCACTTTGATTCAGGACACTCTGAAGAGACTGTCGATGCTTCCTGCCCGGGTTGAAGAGCTGAAGAAATCTGCTGCTCGAACCAGTGCGATCAATGCCTTAATCCGGGCAAAAGCTTGGGTGCCAGATTTTGATCCTGTTGAAGCGGCTCAGGGCTATCCCAGCTTGAACGAAGACGGGTCAGAGTTTAGTGAAGCGGATCTGTGAGTAATAAACCGGGAGGTGCATCCGCTAGCTTGTCAATTGGTTGAAGAAGCAGACTTGTCTCATTATCAAGCCCAATATGACAACCAAAACAAGCGAGTAGTTGCACCAATTCCTGAAGCGGAAAATCTTATCCCTCCAATCCGTAAGCATACTTATGCTCCCGATATTGAACCGTCGTTGCTGATCCATGATGAAGTTGTCTTTCAAGCATTAATGGGAATCGACTAGACAACTGTTGATTTCCAGCCGCTGGGTAGAGAAGTTGAAGTTGAAGCAGCGCGGGATGACCCACAACCATCAGGCCAGGCTGGCGACCAAGCTTGAACCGGAAGCCGGTTTAAACTGCTTCTCCTTTGCGAAAAACAATGATCTTATTTTCGGCACTGTGTTGCCTTGTAATAGGCTAGCCGGTACTCTTGATTTTGATATGCCTTCGTGCATAATTACTGCAACTTGTTCTTCCTTTGGGTGATGAACTTTCCAAAGTATTTTCTGTAATACAAAAAATCTTAAAGCGCCACCGCGGTTGTACCGTCCGGCGGAGTATGATGTCTGCATATGTGAAATCAAAATATCTGAGATATGATCAAATCTTTTGGATACATAATACCTACCATCGTTGGGCATGAAGTTGGCTTGGCCAATCTTGAAGCGGAGGTTTATAAACCCACACTGTTGGAGGAGATAGCAGCTCCTGTATATATATAATGCCGGTTTACCATGTAAACCGTGCCGGGTTATAATAAAACACCATGTTACTCCGTAATAGGATGTTAAAAAATCAAACCGGGCAAATAGTCTCTGGATTAAAAATGGACCATGTTCCGTCAATTGATAGTTTGAACCAGTTTAAAACTCTGTCGGTTTAAAAAACCCAACAAAAAGAAAGAAATGTCTATCAAAGAAAATTGTGAAGCAAAGGCAATGATAAAACCGTTTGCAAAAAGAGGCTTATTTGAGCCGATCAGATGGCGTTACCATGGTCGGACACGACGAAGCTCCCGATAGGTGTAGCTATGGTTCAAGTCAGCCAGGTCCCCAAATGAAACTGTGGCATTTATGCCGATCAAGAGGCGTGGCCATGGTTCGGGTTCGACCAAGCCCCCAAGTGATTCTGTGGCCTTAGGCCGATCAAGAGGCATGACTGGTTCAGACTTGACCATGTCCCCAAGTGATCTGGTGGCTTTCGCCTATCAAAAGGTTTTGCATTGGTTCGGATACGACCAAGCCCCCAAGTGATATTACATGATGCTTTGAAAAGCTAACTCAAGGGGTAAACCGGAGGCCGCTTTAGAACAACTCCGTGTAACCACACATGATGTAAAAGAATAGATACCCCGCTTTAGCTGAGGTTCCGCTTTATTATATTAATCATAATATATACATCATCGTAATATGTACATAAGTAGAGCCAACGGCTCAGGTATAGTAAGGCCGAAGATGAGCTATGTTCCACGGCCTGTTGGTCTCCTCCTCTGATGTACGTGAGTCTTTATGCTCTCGAATATCGATCAGATAGTATGACCCGTTGTGCAGATTCTTGCTGACCACGAAAGGTCCCTCCCAAGGTGGGGATAGTTTATGCATATCAGTATGATCTTGGATGAGCCGAAGCACCAAATCTCCTTCCTAAAAGGTTCTTGTTCTGACTCGGCGACTGTGATAACGATGAAGATCCTGTTGGTAAATCGCCGAGCGGGCGGCTGCTATGTCACGTTCTTCATCCAACAGGTCCAAAGCGTCTTGCCGTGCTGTCTCGTTGTCCGCTTCAACATAAGCCGCCACATGAGGTGAGTCATGACGGATATCACTTGGGAGAACCGCCTCCGCTTCGTAGACCATGAAGAACGGCGTGTATCCTGTTGATCTGTTGGGTGTAGTATTGATGCTCCATAACACAAATGGTAAATCTTCTACCCGACAACCCAGTGTTCTCTGCAAAGGAACCATAAGCCGGGGCTTGATGCCTCTCAAGATCTCTTGATTAGCCCTTTCTGCTTGACCATTGGACTGTGGGTGTGCCACTGATGAAACGTCAAGCCGGCTGTGCTCCCGTTCGCAGAACTCCTTCATGGAACCCTTGGACAAATTGGTACCATTATCTATGATGATACTGTGTGGAAAGCCAAACCGGAAAATCACTTTTTTGATGCACTGAACCGCCGTGGCTGCATCACACTTCCTAACAGGTTCTGCCTCCACCCGCTTTGTAAACTTGTCAACCGTCACTAGGAGGTGGGTCTTCTTATCTTTGGACCTTTTGAAAGGCCCAACCATATCCAGCCCCCAAGTCGCAAACAGCCAAGTAATTGGAATCATTCTCAATTCTTGAGCCGGCACATGAGCACGTCTTGAAAACTTTTGGCAACCATCACATCGTCTGACCAGATCCTCCACATCAGCATGAGCAGTTAACCAATAGAAGCCATGGCGAAATGCTTTAGCCACCAAAGATTTTGAATCGGCATGGTGACCACAATCTCCTTCATGGATCTCACGCAAAATTTCACAGCCTTCTTTAGGAGACACACAGCGTTGAAACGCCCCTGATACACTGCAATGATGCAACTCGCCATTGACAATAGTCATGGACTTGGATCGCCGGATTATTTGTCGGGCCAGAGTCTCATCCTCTGGTAATTCGCCCCGGTTCATGTACGCCAGGTAAGGAAGCGTCCAATCCGGAATGACATGAAGAGTTGCCACCAATTGAACCTCCGGATCAGGAATAGCCAAATCCGCTTCACCAGGGACCTTGACCGACGGGTTGTGCAGCACATCCAGAAAAACATTGGGCGGGACCAGTTTGCGCTGAGAGCCCAGCCAGCTTAAAGCGTTCGCCGCTTCATTCTTTCGTCGTTCCACGTGGTCCACCTGATAGCCTTTAAAGTGACCTGTAACAATATCCACCTCACGACGATATGCTACCATGAGTGGGTCCTTGGAATCCCAAGTGCCAGACACTTGTTGAGCCACAAGGTCCGAGTCACCGAAGCACTTAACTCGACTTAGATTCATCTCCTTAGCCATCCGGAGACCATGGAGCAAGGCTTCATACTCAGCTACATTGTTAGTACAAGGGAACATTAAGCGGAGAACGTAACAAAACTTATCACCTCGTGGGGAAGTTAATACGACTCCAGCCCCCGAGCCTTCCAATTGCCTGGATCCGTCAAAATGGATGGTCCAATATGTGTGATCCGGCTTTTCTTCAGGTGCTTGCAGTTCCGTCCAATCATTGATGAAATCAACAAGTGCTTGAGACTTAACTGCCGTCCGAGGCACATAATTGAACCCGTGCGGCCCAAGCTCTATAGCCCACTTGGCAATCCGACCAGTCGCTTCCCGGTTCTGGATGATATCCCCCAAGGGAGCAGAACTGACCACCGTAATGGGGTGCCCTTGGAAGTATTGCCTAAGCTTCCGGCTTGCCATAAAAATTCCATATACCAGCTTCTACCAATGCGGATACCTTTGCTTGGACTCAATGAGTACCTCGCTGATACAATAAACCGGACGTTGAACCAGATGCTCCTTGACTGCCTCTTTTCGCTCCACCACAATAGCCAGACTGACCGCACGAGCATTAGCAGCAACATATAACAGTAACGGCTCCTTGTCAGTGGGAGCGGCGAGCACAGGCGGATTGGCCAATTGCCGCTTTAAGTCCTCAAATGCTTCATCAGCAGCAGAACTCCAGATGAATTGATCCGTCTTCTTCAACATCTGATACAAAGGGATTGCCTTCTCACCAAGGCGGCTGATAAACCGGCTTAACGTGGCAATCCAGCCTGCCAGGCGTTGAACATCATTGATACACTTCAGTTTAGCCAGGGAGGTGATGGCTGTGATCTTCTCCGGATTAGCCTCGACCCTGTTGGACACCAGAAAACCCAATAACTTGCCAGCCGGTACACCAAAGACACACTTGGCCGGATTAAGCATCATCTTGTACGTCCTCAGGTTATCAAAGTTTTCCTTCAAGTAGTCAACCAGAGTCTCCTTCTCCCTTGAGTTAACCACGATATCATCCACATAAGCATGTACATTACGGCCAATCTGCTTGTGAAGACAATTTTGTACACACCGTTGATAAGTGGCCTGGGCACTCTTGAGCCCAAAGGGCATAGACACATAGCAGAAGGCTCCAAAGGGAGTTATGAATGCCGTCTTCTCCTGGTCCTTAACCGCCATTTTGATCTGATGATAGCCAGAATATGCATCCAAAAAACTCAAACGCTCACAAACCGCCGTAGCATCAATAATTTGATCAATACGAGGGAGGGAAAAAGGATCTGCTGGACAGGCCTTATTAAGATCTGTGTAATCCACACACATGCGCCAGGTGCCGTTTTTCTTAAGGACCAGCACCAGATTGGCAAGCCACTCAGGGTGAAAAACTTCAACAATAAAGCCAGCTGCTAAGAGCCTGGCTACTTCTTCTCCAATCGCATTGCGTCTTTCTTCGTTAAACCGGTGGAGGAACTGTTTCACCGGTTTGTATTTAGGATCCACATTAAGGGTGTGCTCAATGAGTTGCCTCGCTACACGTGGCATGTCAGAGGGCTTCCATGCAAAAATTTCCCGATTCTCACGGATGAACTCGATGAGCGCGCTTTCCTATTTCGGATCCAAGTTGGCACTGATGCTGAACTGCTTGGACGAATCGCCAGGTACGAAGTCAACAAGCTTAGTTTCTGCTGCCGACTTGAACATTAGGGCCGGATCATGCTCCGTAGTTGGCTTCTTTAATGGAGTCATGTCCGCCGGATCAACATTGTCCTTATAATACTTTAGCTCCTCGGTGGCACAAACCGACTCTGCGTAGGCCGCATCTCCTTCCTCGCACTCCAAAGCGATTTTACGGCTTCCGTGAACCGTTATTGTCCCCTTGTGACCCGGCATCTTGAGCTGCAAATACACATAACAGGGCCGTGCCATAAACTTGGCGTAGGCCGGTCGCCCAAACAAGGCGTGATATGGACTTTGGATTTTCACCACTTCAAACGTCAATGTTTCCACCTGGAATCATGATCATCTCCAAAGGTCACTTCCAGAGCTATCTTACCAACAGGATATGCTGACTTGCCAGGTACCACATCGTGGAACACCGTATTGGACGGTTTGAGATCTTTATCTGTTAGTCCCATACGACGGAAGGTCTCATAGTACAAGATATTAATGCTGCTCCCTCCATCCATGAGCACCTTGGTGAACTTGTAACCTCCCACCTGAGGCGCCACCACCAGAGCCAACTGACCCAGATTATCAACCTGGGGAGGGTGATCCTCTCTGCTCCATATGATTGGCTGTTCAGACCAGCATAGATAACAGGGCACGGCCGGTTCAACAGAGTTGACTGCCCGCCTCTGAACCTTCCGGTCTCGCTTGTCGAAGCTAGTGGTGAAGACATGGTACTGCCCACTATTCAACTGCTTTGGGTTGCTCTGGTAACCTGACTGTTGCTGCTGCTGGTTGTAACCACCCTGGTTGTTCTGATTATTTTGATTGTTATGTCCGCCCGGATTACCATTAAATCCTGAACCGGAATTTCCTCCACCGTAACCCGGCCCGAATCCTGAGCCACCGCCGGAGCCATGATCATACCGGAAAGCATTAGAATTCTTGAACTCCTGCATAATGAAACAATCCTTCCAAAGGTGGTTTGCTGGCCCTCCTTCGTCCCATGCTTTGGACAGGGCTGGTTCAATAGATAATTTAAGCGGTCTGGGTTAGGGTTAGGCACTCCACTATGATTTGGCGGTTTACCCTTGCGTCGCGGACCCTTGTCCTGCGCGTTGGTATTAGCCACGAAGTCCATGTTGCCATCCGCTTTACGCTTGCCTCCGCTACCGTTACCTGCCGAGTGATGCTGCTGACCTTTGGAGTTGTTGTTCTTCTTTCCCTTCCCTATCTTGTCATCATCAGACTCGGGATCCTTGGTACTATCAGAATCAGCATACTTTACCAAGGCAACCATGAGGGTCCCCATGTCAGTGCAATGGCGCTTCATCCGTCCTAACTTCAGCTTTAGGGGCCCAAACCGGCAATTACCTTCTAGGGTTATAACCGCGGTGTCAGCGTTGACGCGGTCTGATGAATGCAGAACCTGCGAGACCCGGCGCATCCAATGAGTCGTCGATTCTCCTTCCTCCTGGACACAGGAAGCTAAGTCCACTATCGACATAGGCTGCTTACATGTATCCTTGAAGTTACTGATAAATCGGGCTCATAATTGGGCCCATGAACTGATAGAATTGGCCGGTAAGCTTTTTAACCAAGTGCAGGCCGTTCCTTCAAGCATCATGGTGAAGTACTTCGCACACGCCGCATCATCCACATCAAGCATCTCCATGGCCATCTCATAGCTCTCCACCCATGTCTCTGGGGGTTGATCCGCCGTGTAATTTGGTACCTTGCGCGGGCCCTTGAAATCCTTGGGCAGGCGCACATTGCGTAAAGCGGGGACAAGGCAAGGCACCCCTAAAGAACTAGAAGTAGCACCGGGTTCGACCGAGATAGTTGGACGAACCGGCGTAAGCTGCCGAGCCTGATACTGTGCGGCTAACTCGGCCTCCCTGCGCGCTCGGGCCCGGTCCACCACTTCCTGAGCGTTATCAGCACCACCCGTCGGGTTGTTGCCGCGGGGTGCTCCACGTCGTTCATTACTTGACACTGCCGGTTCATCCATACGCCTACTATAGCTCCGGCTTGGATGAGGGGTCGAGTGGATCCGGTTGCGGCTGTACGAGTATGCTTCCTGTTGGACCAAAGATGTCCTAAGAAGCTCCTTGACCCGTCGCGTCTCTACCGCCTGTGGCAAGTCACCTTCAATTGGAATGACCTCCAGCCGTGCAACAGCGGCAACGAGATTGTCCATTGGGTTGGAGTAGTGACCCAGAGGTGTTGAAACAGCCTGAGGTATAACAGTGTTTTGATGAGGCGGATTCATCAGACGGGGCTGAGCCGGCACGCCGGTCCCCGGAGCTTCCGCCCGGTTTCCCTCCAGCAGATTACTGGTTCCTGCTCCTGGGGTGTCGAAAAGGTCTCTGGCCTCGAAAACCGAAGGCAAACGGGATCGGTACTTCCCCTTCATGACTTCATGCGACGCGTTCTGGTCCAACATGAGCCTGTAGACTTGTGCGTCTAAAGCGGCCCGCTCTGTGGTCATCCTGGCATTCTCAGCTGCCAGGTCCGCCTTGGCCTGGGTGATCTGTTCCTTCACCTTTGCAATCTCCGCGTTGCGGACTTCCTGATCCTCCGGGTTAGCTTCTGCCATAAGCACAGCCAATGCATCAAATAGATCTGATAGAACTTGAGCCGGCGGGCGTGCAGAGCTTCCTGCCCCGGCAGCTGTCGCCGCTACTGAACCGAAGGTTATTGGCGCAGCGGTCGAAGAATGAAGCGCTGCTTGTGTGCCGGCCATGAGTATTCCAACTCGGTTGGGTAGATCAGAGGGGTCCGGAATACTGTTGCCATCGGAACAGCCCCAATCCGGCCATCTTGTAGCTGATAGAGATTCGGTTTCTCCGGTTGATGACTCGTTGCCGGAATAAACGACGGTCTCGCCGCGAGATTCCGATCCATCCTCACAACTTCCTCCATGGATGACTCCCACGAAGGCACGCTTCACGGCCGGTTTAACCCGGGCGGATCGCACTCGCTGAGCTGTTTCGACGAGGTCGGTGCAGATGTCCGGCTCAGGGCCCGGTTCACCGATCTTGCAGATGAAAACGTGTATGCCACCAAAGGGGACCCGGTACCCGTACTCAACTGAGCCGGCCTCGGGGCCCCAGCCTGCATCATCAATGTAGAGCTTGCCGCGACGACTCTTAGTCATCCGGCCCACAACGTAGCCCTCGAGTCCTTCAAAGCGGCCCTTCAAGAACTTGAAATCATCATGCGTTAGCCCCATGGTGGGCGCCAACTGTCATGGTTTTGTCACGGCAGATGTCCTCATGAAAGGACTTAGTCGTGGAGCCATCGCAACGGGTTAGCTTGAAGGGGTTAAAGCGGACACAGGGACGCAAGAGAGTTTATACTAGTTCGGCCCCTTCAATGAAGGTAAAAGCCTACGTCTAGTTGTGATGGAATTGATGGGATTTTGATGACTAGGGAGCAAACAAGCTTCGCCTAAGTCTCGAGTTGTTGTCTGTTATCCTGAACTGCCGCCGGGACGTCCCCTTATATACATGGGTGATGCCCGTCAGTTCACAGAGTCCCAATACCGGCTCATAGATGTGTCCGGTTTGTTCTCTACTTATTCCTAACTTACAACACAAGTTACATACCAATGCCGATTTACGGCTACAGGCCTTGATCCGACTATGGGCCTTGAGCCCTCATCTGCCTTCTTGGGCTTTAATATAGTTAACTACTGACGAAGTTAACCCGGCCCAGATAGGCCGGTTTACGCCTAGTAGTGATATCCCCAACATATGATCTTCCACCGAATAAACCAACTAGCATCAACTACAAAGAGTAATTAACACTACTAGTAACCCACAGGTACCAACATGAGGTTTTGAGACAAAGATTGGATACAAGAGATGAACTAGGGTTTGAGATGAGATGGTGCTGGTGAAGATGTTGATGGAGATTAACCCCCTCCTGATGAGAGGATCGATGGTGATGACGATGGTGATGATTTCTCCCTCCCGGAGGGAAGTTTCCCCGGCAGAACAGCTCCGGCGAAGCCCTAGATTGGTTCCGCCAAGGTTCTGGCTCGTGGCGGCAGAATTTCGTCCTTTGAGCTAGCTTATGATTTTTTCCAGGGCAAAAGACCTCATATAGTAGAAGATGGGCACCGGAGGCCTGCCAGGGGGCCCACGAGACAGGGGGCGCGCCTAGGGGGGTAGGGCGCGCTCCCACCCTCGTGGATGGTGGGTGGCCTCCCTCTGGTACTTCCTTCGCCCAATATTTTTTACGAATTCTGAAACGTGCTCCCGTGAAGTTTCAGGACTTTTGGAGTTGTGCAGAATAGGTCTCTAATATTTTCTCCTTTTCCAGCCCAGAATTCCAGTTGCCGACATTCTTCCTCTTCATGCAAACCTTGTAAAATATTAGAGAATAGACATAAGTATTGTGACATAATGTGTAATAACAGCCCATAATGCAATAAATATCGATATAAAATCATGATGCAAAATGGACGTATCAGATAACAAAGTTGCTATCTATGATGATTATGGTGATGACATGTATGCTATAAAGAATAATGATAACCATGAAACTTATCATCATGATTTTAATTTTCACTCTCATGATAGTTATTTTGTTGAGTTTGCTCCCACTACTATTGATGAGAATAAATTTGATTATGTGGAGAGTAACAAAATTTCTATGCTTATGTATCATGAAAAGAATGCTTTATGTGATGGTTATATTGTTGAATTTCTTCATGATGCTACTGAAAGTTGTGCTTGTTTTTCCTTCCTATGCTAGTTGATTCTTGTTCCCATAAATTTTTTGCTCACAAAATCCCTTTGCATAGGAAGTGGGTTAGACTTAAATGTGCTAGTCATATGCTTCACGATGCTCTCTTTGTGTTTCTGTTCTTATCTTTTATACGAACATCATTGAAATCATCATGCCTAGCTAAAAGGCATTAAAGAAAAGTGCTTATTGGGAGACAACCCAACACTTTTAACTACTCTTTTTGTGTGTTCACATGATTATGCTATTGTATCGATCATGTTTTATTGCTTTTGTTTCAATAAAGTGTCAAGTAAAGCCTTTAGGATCATGTTGGGTGATAGTTGCTTTGATCTTGCTGAAAAACACAAACTTTTGCGCTCACAAAAATAATTCTAGTTTTTAACAGAAGAGGGCTTTTGAGTTTATTATTTTTTCAGAATATTAATATACAAAATTCTCACGTTGTCCTAATATTTCTGAATTTTTGCAGTATCAGAAGTATGGCTTGAGTACAGATTACTACACACTGTTCTATTGTTGACAGATTCTGTTTTGAATGCATAGTTTGCTTGTTTTCTAGTTTCTATGGCTTATATTGCTCAATATAATTTGTAGAAATGAATCTTGTATTTGGCAGTACCAAAAGTGGAATGGTTTGCTCTTTACCATACTAACCTATCTCACAAAGTTACGCTAAGTTTTGTGTGATTGAAGTTTCAAGTTTTGGGTGAGATATTGATATGAGGAGAATAAGGAGTGACAACAACCTAAGCTTGGGGATTCCCAAGGCACCCCAAGGAAATATTCAAGGAAGATCCAAGCAACTAAGCTTGGGGATGCCCCGGAAGGCATCCCCTCTTTCATCTCCAACATTATCGATAACCTCACTTGGAGCTATGTTTTCATTCGTCACATGATATGTGTTTTTCTTACAGCGTAAATTTATTTTGTTAGGATTTGCTTTATGTTATTTAGAATAATGTTTTGCATCTTTTATTTCAATAAAAGTGGCATTGATAGCCTATACTATGCTTATTTTACAAGTATACATGTTGCTGTTTGAAAACAGAAAGTTTACCGCTGTTGCAAAAATTCCCTAGAAAAGTCAGAATGTGATAAAATGTTGAAAATTTTTGAAAAATCATCTCTGATAAATTTTCTACAGTGTGTTAAATTTTCATAATTTTTGGAGTTAAATAAGTATTGATACTCTTGCATTCTTTATAGACTGTACTGTTTTGGCAGATTGCTGTTATGTTTGTATATGTTTGCTTGCTTAATGATCCTATCTGAGGATAGGAGTATTAATATGCAGAGGCATTTAGTATGCAATTTTGAATAATAATTTGAGTGATTTTCTACAGTAGAGAATGATAAGGTTTTTGCATTGGTTTATACTAACTTATCTGACGAGTTCTTGTTGAGTTTTGTGTGGATGAAGCTTTTGAGATTTAGGAAAACCATTGTTGAGGAAATCGTTAACTGGTAACTGCTTGGTTGGCTGGCGAGTAGGGTATTAATAGGCTAATCGAAAAGTTAATCGGCCATTTAATTAATTAATCAGATGATTTATCAGTTTATCGGCTACTCGGTGACCCTATGAGTAGGGATTAATCGGCAAGTTAACTGGTTAATCGAATGAATTCTTGAACAGGGAGGAAACCCGTGATATATATGAGAGGAATTAAGGACACACAAAAGCTCAAGCTTGGGGATGCCCAATGCATCCCAAGATAATATTTCAAGAAGTCTCAAGCATCTAAGCTTGGGGATGCCCCGGTAGGCATCCCACCTTTTTTTTCATCAATTATCGGTTAGTATCAGTTGAGCCTAAGTTTTTGCTTCTTCACATGATTTGTGCTATACTTGGATTGTCATTTTAATTTGTTTTTCTTGATGTTTTTAAATAAATTAGAGTCCTCAAATAGTTACCCAGGGGGCTAGGTAAGCGGCATTCACATCCCGTCAACGAAGCTCTTTTCTATGGAATTGCTCTAGCGCCTCACTTATATCTTTTTTAGGACGGTGTGCTTTAGTTTTTTTTTGAAGAAATTCTCTCTTGCTTCACTTAAATTAATTTGAGAGAAAGAAATATTATGCTCATCATCTCCACTTTTATCTTTTTCGAGTAGCTTGTCATTTACTATTGTGCTTCACTTATATCCTATGAGTAAATTGTGGAATAAATTGAATGTCATGAAGTTGAAATCATATCATGCCTAGTGATAGACTCACATTGGGTTTAGAAAGTGAAATCTTTTGAGGCTTGACAATCACAATATTGGTCATACAAGCAATTCACGAATAATTAGTATAAGGAAGAGAACTTTTGTTTGGGAATGTAGTAATAATTCAAAATTTTCCTATGTGTCACCAAGATCAATCTAGGAGATGCTAGCAATGAGAGAGAAGGAGTGCATCTTCATACCCTTGAAGATCGCTAAGAGGAAGCATTACAAGAATGCAGTTGATGGAGTCGTACTCGCGGCGATTCAAATCGCGGAAGATCCGATCAAACGCCGAACAGACGGCGCCTCCGCATTCAACACACATACAGCCCAAGGATTTCTCCTCCTTCTTGATCCAGCAAGGGGAGAGGAGAAGTTGAGGGAGAGCTCCGGCAGCACGACGGCGTGGTGGTGGAGCTTGCAGTTCTTCGGCAGGGCTTCGCCACACACTACAGAGGAGGAGGTGTTGGAGAGGGGGAGGGCTGCGCCAGGGAAGGGGTGCGGCTGCCCTCTCTCTCCCTCACTATATATAAGGGGAAGGGGGAAGGAGGAGGCGCCCTAGGGTTTCCCTAGGGGAGGGGCAGTGGCCACAGGGGAAACCCTAGATGGGTTTGGGAGCCCCCACCCCTAGAAAATTTGCCCCCCAAGCCGGGAGGCGCCCCCACCTCTCCAGGTTACGTGAGATGGGGTGGGAGGGGCGCACAGCCCCTTAGTGGGCTGGTGTGCCCCCTCCCCTTGGCCCATAAGGACCCCCAACACTTGCCGGGGCCTCCGAAACTCCTTTCGGTCATGCTGGTTGATACGTCTCCAACGTATCTATAATTTTTGATTGCTCCATGCTATATTATCTACTGTTTTGGACATTATTAGGCTTCATTATCCACTTTTATATTATTTTTGGGACTATCCTATTAACCGGAGGCCCAGCCCAGAATTGCTATTTTTTGCCTATTTTAGGGTTTCGAAGAAAAGGAATATCAAACGGAGTCCAAATGGAATGAAACCATCGGGAACATGATTTTCTCACCGAACATGATCCAGGAGACTTGGACCCTACGTCAAGAAACAAAGGAGGAGGCCACAAGGTAGGGGGGCGCGCCCTCCACCCTCGTGGGCCCCCTGTTGCTGCATCGACGTACTCCTTCCTCCTATATATATCGACGTGCCCCCAAACGATCAGACACGGAGCCAAAACCCTAATTCCACAGCCGCAACTTTCTGTATCCACGAGATCCCATCTTGGGGCCTGTTCCGGAGCTCCACCGGAGGGGGCATCTATCACGGAGGGCTTCTACATCATCACCATAGCCCCTCCGATGAAGTGTGAGTAGTTTACCTCAGACCTACGGGTCCATAGTTATTAGCTAGATGGCTTCTTCTCTCTTTCTGGATCTCAATACAATGTTCCCCCCCTCTCTTGTGGAGATCTATTCGATGTAATCTTCTTCTTGCGGTGTGTTTGTTGAGACCGATGAATTGTGGGTTTCTGATCAAGTCTTTCTATGAACAATATTTGAATCTTCTCTGAATTCTTTTATGTATGATTGGTTATCTTTGCAAGTCTCTTTGAATTATCAGTTTGGTTTGGCCTACTAGATTGATCTTTCTTGCAATGGGAGAAGTGCTTAGCTTTGGGTTCAATCTTGCGGTGTCCTTTCCCGGTGACAGTAGGGGTAGCAAGGCACGTATTGTATTGTTGCCATCGAGGATAACAAGATGGGGTTTTCATCATATTGCATGGGTTTATCCCTCTACATCATGTCATCTTGCTTAAGGCGTTACTCTGTTTTCATTAACTTAATATTCTAGATGCATGATGGATAGTGGTCGATGAGTGGAGTAATAGTAGTAGATACAGGCAGGAGTCGGTCTACTTGTCTCGGACGTGATGCCTATATACATGATCATACCTAGATATTCTCATAACTATGCTCAACTCTGTCAATTGCTCAACAGTAATTCGTTCACCCACCGTAAAATACCTACGCTCTTGAGAAAAGCCACTAGTGAAACCTATGGCCCCCGGGTCTATCTTCATCATATTAATATTCCAATACTTAGTAATTTCCTTTGCCTTTTACTTTGCTTTTATTTTACTTTTCATCTTTATCATAAAAATACCAAAAATATTATCTTATCATATCTATCAGATCTCACTCTCGTAAGTGGCCGTGTAGGGATTGACAACCCCTTATCACGTTGGTTGCGAGGATTTATTTGTTTTGTGCAGGTGCGAGGGACTCGCGCGTAGCCTCCTACTGGATTGATACCTTGGTTCTCAAAAACTGAGGGAAATACTTACGCTACTTTACTGCATCATCCATTCCTCTTCGGGGAAAACCAACGCAGTGCTCAAGAGGTAGCACTGGTCGTCACCCGGTACTCCCAGAACAATTCCGGACTCCGATACCCTTAGTCCAATATATCAATCTTCACCTCCGGACCATTCCGGAGTTCCTCATCACGTCCGGGATCTCATCTGGGACTCCGAACAACCTTCGGAAACCACATACTATTCTCATTACAACTTTAGAGTCACCGAAGCTTAAGTGTGTAGACCCTATGGGTTCGGGAACCATGCAGACATGACCGAGACAACTCTCCGGCCAATAACCAATAGCGGTATCTAGATACCCATATTGGATCCCACATGTTCCACGATGATCTCATCAGATGAACCACGATGTCGGGGATTCAATCAATCTCGTATACAATTCCCTTTGTCCATCGGTATGTTACTTGCCTGAGATTCGATCGTCGGTATCCCCATACCTCATTCAATCGCGTTACTGGCAAGTCTCTTTACTCATTCCGTAACGCATGATCCCATGGCTAACTCCTTAGTCATATTGAGCTCATTATGATGATGCATTACCGAGTGGGCCCAGAGATACCTCTCCGTCATACGGAGTGACAAATCCCAGTCTCGATTCGTGCCAACCCAACAGACACTTTCGGAGATACCTGTAGTGCACCTTTAGAGCCACCCAGTTAAATTGTAACGTTTGATACACCCAAAGCATTCCTACGGTATCCGGGAGTTGCACAATCTCATGGTCTAAGGAAATGATACTTGACACTAGAAAAGCTCTAGCAAACGAACTACACGATCTTGTGCTATGCTTAGGATTGGGTCTTGTCCATCACATCATTCTCCTAATGATGTGATCCCATTATCAACGACATCCAATGTCCATGGTGAGGAAACCATAACCATCTATTGATCAACGAGCTAGTCAACTAGAGGCTTACTAGGGACATGTTGTGGTCTATGTATTCACACATGTATTACGGTTTCCGGTTAATACAATTATAGCATGAACAATAGACAATTATCATGAACAAGGAAATATAATAATAACCATTTTATTATTGCCTCTAGGGCATATTTCCAATAGTCTCCCACTTGCACTAGAGTCAATAATCTAGTTCACATCGCCATGTGATTAACACTCATAGTTCACATTTCCATGTGACTAACAACCAAAGAGTTTACTAGAGTCAATAATCTAGTTCACATCGCCATGTGATTAACACACAAGAGTGTAGCAGAGTCAATAATCTAGTTCACATCACCATGTGATTAACAGTCAATGAGTTCTAGGGTTTATCATGTTATGCTTATGAGAGAGGTTTTAGTCAATGGGTTTGCAACATTTAGATCCGTGTGTTCTTCGCAAATATCTATTTCATATTGTAGATGTTGCTACCATGCTCTACTTGGAGCTATTCCAAATGGTTGCTCCACAATACGTATTCGGTGTGCTACTTAGAGTCATCTGGATAGGTGTTAAAGCTTGCATCAACGTAACCCTTTATGCCGAACTCTTCATCACATCCATAATCGAGAAACATTTCCTTATTCCCAAGGACAATTTTGACCATTGTCCAATGATCCACTCATGGATCACTCTTATACCCCCTTGCCATACACGTGGCAAGGCACATTGCGGTACACAGCATGACATATTGCATAGAGCCTATGGCTAAGGCATAGGGGATGAATTTCGTCCTTTCTCTTTCTTCTGTCGTGGTCGAGCTTCAAGTCTTAACTTCACACCTTACAACTCAGGCAAGAACTAGTTATTTGACCGATCCATCTTGAACTCCTTCAAGATCATGTCAAGGTATGTGCTCTATGAAAGTCTTATCAGACGTCTTGATCTATGTCTATAGATCTTGATACCCAACATGTAAGCAGTTTTACACAGGTCTTCCTTTGAAAACTCCATTCAAACAACCCTTTATGCTTTCCATAAATTCTACATCATTTTCGATCAACAATATGTCATCCACATATACCTATCAGAAATGTTGTAGTGCTCCCACTCACTTTCTTGTAAATACAAGTTTCTTGCAAACTTTGTATAAACCCAAAAAGCTTTGATCACCTCATCAAAGCGTATGATCCAACTCCGAGATGCTTGCTCCAGGCCATAGAAGGACCGCTGGAGTTTTCATACCTTTTAGCATCCCTAAGATTGACAAAACCTTCTGGTTGTATCACATACAACCATTCCTCACGGAGACCGTTAAGGAAACTTTGTTTTGACACCCATCTGCCTGATTTCATAAATGAAATGCAGCAACTTCTAACATAATTCTAACATACTTTAGCATTGCTATGATTGAGAGAGTCTCATCATAGTCAACTCCTTAAACTTGTCGGAAACTTCTTTGAGACAAGTCGAGCTTCACAAATGGTGATATTACCATCAGCGGCTGGCTTCTTCTTAAAGATCCATTTATTCTCAAAGGCTTGCTGATCATCGGGCAAGTCCACCAAAGTCCATACTTTGTTCTCATACATGGATCCTATCTCGGATTTCATGTCTCCTATCTCGGATTTCATGGCTCCTAGCCATTTGTTGGAATCCGGGCCCACCATCACTTCTCCATAGCTCATAGGTTCATCGTTGTCCAACAACATGACCTTTAAGACAGGGTTACTACTCAGAACTTGTACACACCCTTGTTGACCTACGAGGTTCTATAGTAATTTGATCTAAAGCTTCATGATCATCATCATTAGCTTTCTCTTCAGCCAACGTAATTGCCACAAAAACATCTTTCTATGCTGCGCTACTCTTTGGTTGAAGTGAAGGTTCAACAACCTCATCAAGTATCTTCCTCCCACTCAATTCTTTCGAGAGAAACTCTTTCTCGACAAAGGACCCATTCATAGCGACAAACACTTTGCCCTCAGATCTGAGATAGAAGGTATACCCAATCGTCTTCTTTGGGATTCTATGAAGACACGATTTTTCGCTTTGGGTTCGAGCTTTTCTGGCCGAAGCCTATCGACATAAGCATCGTAGCCCCAAACCTTAAGAAACAACAACTTAGGTTTCTTTCCAAACCATAGTTCATACGGTGTCGTCTCCGCGGACTTAGATAGTGCCCTGTTTAAAGTGAATGTAATTGTCTCTAATGCATAACCCCAAAATGATATCTCTAGATCGGTAAGAGACTTCATAGATCGCACCATATCCAATAAGGTTCGATTACGACATTCAGACACACCATTACGCTATGGTGTTCCAGGCAGCGTCAACTTGAAACGAATCCACCTTGTCTTTAATGATTGCGAAACTCATAACTCAGATACTCTCCCCTTGATCAAATCATAGGAACTTGATCTTCTTGTTACGATGATTCTCAACTTCACTCCGAAATTGCTTGAACTTTTCAAACGTTTCAGACTTATGCTTCATTAAGTAAATATACCCATATCTACTCAATTCATCGGTGAATGTGAGAAAATAACAATATCCACTGCGCGGGTCAACACTCATCGGACCGCACACATCAGCATGTATGATTTCCAACAAGTCACTTCCCCGTTCCATTGTTACGAAGAAAACGGGGTTTTAGTCATCTTCCCAATGATGCATGGTTCGCATGTGTCAAGTGATTCAAAATCAAGTGACTTCAAAAGTCCATCGGCATGGAGGTTCTTCATGCGCTTTACACTAATATGACCTAAGCGGTAGTGCCACAAGAAAGTGGTGCTATCATTATGAACGCTACATCTTTTGGCATCAATGTTATGAACATTTGTATCACTATGATCGAGATTCAATAAACCATTCACATTGGCTGCATGACCATAGAAGGTATTATTCATGTAAACAGAATAACCATTATTCTTTGACTTAAATGAATAATCGTATTGCAATAAACATGATCTAATCATGTTCATGCTCAACGCAGACACCAATGCAAACAACATTTATCTGGGTTCAACACTAATCCTGAATGTAGACGGAGCACGCAATGGTGATCATATCATCTTTGGAAACACTTCCAACACACATCGTCACCTCGCCCTTAGCTAGTCTCCGTTTATCCCGTAGCTTTTGTTTCGAGTTACCAATATTAGCAACTGAACCGGTATCTAATACCCATGTGCTACTAGGAGTACTAGTAAGGTACACATCAATAACACATATATCAAATATACTTTTGTTGAAGTTGACAACCTTCTTATCTTCCAAGTATTTGAGGCAATTCCGCTATTAGTGACCGTTCCCCTAATAGAAGCACTTCGTCTCGGGTTTGGGTTCTTGGGTTTCTTCACTAGAGCGGCAACTGGCTTGCCATTCATGAAGTTTCCCTTCTTGCCCTTGCCCTTCTTTGAAACCAGTGGTCTTGTTAACCATCAACACTTTGATGCTCCTTCTTGATTTCTACCTTTACGACCTTAAGCACAACGAACAGCTCCGGGATCATCTTCCCTTGCATGTTATAGTTCATCATGAAACTCTAGTAGCTTGGTGATAGTGACTGGAGAACTTTGTCAATCACTCTCTTATCTGGAAGATTAACTCCCACTTGATTCAAGAGATTGAAGTACCCAGACATTCTAAGCACATGCTCACTGGCTGAGCTATTCTCCCCATCTTGTAGGCAAAAATCTTGTTAGATGTCTCAAACCTCTCAACACGGGCATGGGCCTGAAATAACAATTTCACCTCTTGGAACATCTCATATGTTCCATGGTGTTCAAAACGCTTGTGGAGCCCCGATTCTAAGCCGTAAAGAATGGCGCACTAACCTATCAGGTAGTCATCATAACGTGGCTGCCAGATGTTCACAACATCCACAGACGACGCCAGAGGGGTTGGCACACCGAGCGGTGCATCAAGGACAAAAGCCTTCTGTGTAGCAGTGAAGACAATCCTCAGACTACAGCCCTAGTCCGCACAATTGCTTACAATATCTTTCAACTTAGTCTTTCTCTAGGAGCTTATTAAAACAAATAGCTAAAACACGAGCTATTAATCCACAACATAATTTGCAAAGACAATTTAGACTATATTCATGATAATTAAGTTCATCTAATCAAATTATTCAATGAACTCCCACTCAGATAGACATCCCTCTAGTCATCTAAGTGATACATGATCCGAATCGACTAGGCCGTGTCCAATCATCATGTGAGACAGACTAGTCATCAACGGTGAACATCTCCATGTTGATCATATCCACTATACGACTCATGTTCGACCTTTCGGTCTCTTGTGTTCCGAGGCCAAGTCTGTACATGCTAGGCTCATCAAGTAAACCTAAGTGTTTCGTATGTGTAAATCTGGCTTACACCCGTTGTATGCGAACATTAGAATCTATCACACCCGATCATCACGTGGTTCTTCAAAACAACGAACCTTCGCAATGGTGCACGGTTAGGGGGAACACATTTCTTGAAATTTTTAGTGAGGGATCATCTTATTTATGCTACCGTTTTTCTAAGCAAATAAGATGTAACCATGAAAAACATCACATGCAAATCATAAAGTGACATGATATGGCCAATATCATCTTGCGCCTTTGATCTCCATATTCGAGGCGCGGCATGATCACCTTCGTCAGCGGCATGACACCATGATCTCCATCATCGTGTCTTCATGAAGTTGTCTTGCCAACTATTATTTCTACTACTATGGCTAACGGTTAGCAATGAAGTAAAGTAATTACATTGCGTTTTTCATTGACACGCAGGTCATACAATAAATTAAGACAACTCCAATGGCTTCTGCTGGTTGTCATACTCATCGACATGCAAGTCGTGATTCCTATTACAAGAACATGATCAATATCATACATAACATATATATAATTCATCACATCCTTTTGGCCATATCACATCACATAGCATACCCTGCAAAAACAAGTTAGACGTCCTGTAATTATTGTTGCATGTTTTACGTGGCTGCTATGGGTTTCTACCAAGAACGATTCTTACCTACGCAAAAGCCACAACGGTGATATGCCAATTGCTTTTTACCCTTGATAAGGACCCCCTTCATCGAATCCGATCCGACTAAAGTGGGAGAGACAGACACCCGCTATCCACCTTATGCATCAAGTGCATGTCTGTCGGTGGAACCAGTCTCATGTAAGAGTACGTGTAAGGTTGGTCCGGGCCGCTTCATCAATGCCGCCGAATCAAGATAAGACCAGCAAAGATAAGAAAATTGACCAAATCATCACCCACAACTACTTTGTGTTCTATTCGTGCATAGAATCTACGCATAGACCTAGCTCATGATGCCACTGTTGGGGAATGTAGTAATAATTCAAAATTTTCCTACGTGTCACCAAGATCAATCTAGGAGATGCTAACAACGAGAGAGAAGGAGTGCATCTTCATACCCTTGAAGATCGCTAAGCGGAAGCGTTACAAGAACACAGTTGATGGAGTCGTACTCGCGGCGATTCAAATCACGAAAGATCCGATCAAACGCCAAATGGATGGCGCCTCCGCGTTCAACACACATACAGCCCGGGGACGTCTCCTCCTTCTTGATCCAGCAAGGGGAGAGGAGAAGTTTAGGGAGAGCTCTGGGAGCACGGCGGCGTGGTGGTGGAGCTTGCAGTTATCCGGCAAGGCTTCGCCAAGCACTACGGAAGAGGAGGAGGTGTTGGAGAGGGGGAGGGGTGCGTCTTCCCTCTCTCTCCCTCACTATATATAGGGGGAAGGGGGGAGGATGAGGCACCCTAGGGTTTCCCTAGGGGAGGGGTGGCAGCCACAGGGGAAACCCTAGATGGGTTTGGGCACCCCCACCCCTAGGAAACTTACCCCGCCCCCAAGCCGGGAGGGGCGCCTGCCCTAGGGGAGGCGCCCCACCTCTCCAGGTTACATGAGATGGGGTGGGTGGGGAGCACAATCCCTTAGTGGGCTGGTGTGCCCCTCCCCTTGGCCCATAAGGCCCCCCAACGCTTGCTGGGGCCTCCGAAACTCCTTTCGGTCACGCTGGTCGGTACCCGGTAGTCCCAGAACAATTCCGGACTCCAATACCCTTCGTCCAATATATCAATATGCACCTATGGACCATTCCGGAGTTCCTAATAATGTCCGGGATCTAATCCGGGACTTCGAACAACCTTCGGTGACCACATACTATTCCCATTACAACTCTAGCGTCACCGAACCTTAAGTGTGTAGACCCTACGGGTTCGGGAACCATGCAGACATGACCGGGACACCTCTCCAGCCAATAACCAATAGCGGGATCTGGATACCCATATTGGCTCACACATGTTCCACGATGATCTCATCGGATGAACCACAATGTCGGGGATTCAATCAATCTCGTATACAATTCCCTTTGTCCATCGATATGTTACTTGCCCGAGATTCGATTGTTGGTATCCCCATACCTCGTACAATTTCGTTACTAGTAAGTCTCTTTACTCGTTCCATAATGCATGAACCCATGGCTAACTCCTTAGTCACATTGAGCTCATTATGATGATGCATTACCGAGTGGGCCCAGAGATACCTCTCTGTCATACGGAGTGACAAATCCTAGTTTCTATTCGTGCCAACCAACAGACACTTTCGGAGATACCTGTAGTGCAACTTTATAGCCACCCAGTTACGTTGTGACGTTTGATACACCCAAAGCATTCCTATGATATCCGGGAGTTGCACAATCTCATGGTCTAAGGAAATGATACATGACATTAGAAAAGGTCTAGCAAACGAACTACACTATCTTGTGCTATGCTTAGGATTGGGTCTTGTCCATCACATCATTCTCCTAATGATGTGATCCCGTTATCAATGACATCCAATGTCCATGGTCAGGAAACCACAACCATCTATTAATCAACGAGCTAGTCAACTAGAGGCTTACTAGGGGCATGTTGTGGTCTATGTATTCACACATGTATTGCGGTTTCCAGTTAATACAATTATAGCATGAACAATAGACAATTATCATGAACAAGGAAATATAATAATAACCATTTTATTATTGCCTCTAGGGCATATTTCCAACAAGTTTCACATGCAAATACACTATCATGGAAATCTTTTATGATTGTGAGCCCCCATCAAAATATTATATGCCAAAATTGTTGACATTGGACAAGGAAGAAAACGTAATGGTTTATGTTTGTTCATATTCACACAGAAGTTATATTGTCATAGATCCTTCAACATGTTGTGCTTGCCCCCATCTTTGCTAGACAAAAATTCTGCACCAAGTAGAGATACTACTTGTGCATCCAAAAACCCTTAAACCCAAATCTTATTTTCAAGAGTCCACCATACCTACCTAAGGATTGAGAAAGATCCTTCAAGTAAGTTGTCATAGGATGCAATAAGGCAATAAAAATTGCTTCTAAAAGTGTAAGATCATTTAGTGTAAGAGAAAATTGAGCGTTGTACGAACTTGTGAAGGCAAAGTAATAAAAGCGATGAACTACATAATAAAGGTTTCTATCATAAGGGGCAATATAACGTGATGTTCTTTTGCACTAAGGGGTTGAGCATACAAACAAATAAGCGCACGGCAACCTCTGCTTCCCTCTGCAAAGGGCCTATCTTTTACTTTTATGTATTTACTTTCATGCAAGAGTCAAAGTTTTTCTCTCTATTCCTTTTTTATTTTTCTCTTTTGGCAAGCATCATGTGGTGAGGAAAGATCTAGGCACATATATCTAGTTGGATATTGGTAGCATGAGTTATTATTGTTGACATCACCCCTGAGGTGAATACGTTGGGAGGGAAAACAATAAGCCCCTATCTTTCTATGTGTCCGGTTGAAACATTTTGCTCATATGTACGAGGTGAGTGTTAGCAATCATACAAGACTATATGATAGTTGAGTATGTGGAGCTCTGATACGTCTCCGTCATATCTATAATTTTTTATTGTTCTATGCCAATTTTCTACAACTTTCATATACTTTTGGCAACTTTTTATACTATTTTTGGCACTAACATATTGACTCAGTGCCCAGTGCCAGTTCCTGTTTGTTGCATGTTTTTTGTTTCGCAGAAAATCCATATCAAATGGAGTCCAAACGGGATAAAAACTGACGGAGTTTTTTTTGGAATATATGTGATTTTTGGGAACAAGAATCAACGCGAGACAATGCCCGAGGGGGCCACGAGGCAGGGGGCGCGCCCTAGGCCCTCGTGACCACCCCATAAGGCTGTTGGTACCCTTCTTTCGCTGCAAGAAAGGTAATATCCGGATAAAAATCGTGTCCAAGTTTCAGCCCAATCGGAGTTACGGATCTCCCAGAATATAAGAAATGGTGAAAGGGCAGAATCTAAAACGCAGAAACAGAGAGAGACAGAGAGATAGATCCAATCTCGGAGGGGCTCTCGCCCCTCCGCCACCATGGAGGCCATGGACCATAGGGTAAACCCTTCTCCCATCTAGAGAGAATGTCAAGGAAGAAGAAGAAGGGGGGCCCTCTCCCCCTCTCTCCCGGTGGCGCCGGAACGCCCCCGGGGCCATCATCATGTGACGGCGATCTATACCAACACCTCCGTCAGCTTCACCGACATCTTCATCACCTTACCCCATCTATCTACATCGGTCCACTCTCCCGCAATCCGTTGTACCCTCTTCTTGAACCTGGTGCTTCATGCTTCATATTATTATTCAATGATGTGTTGCCATCCTATGATGTCTAAGTAGATTTTCGTTGTCCTATGGGTAATTGGTGAATTGCTATGATTGGTTTAATTTTCTTGTGGTTATGTTGCTGTCCTTTGGTTCCCATCATATTAGCGCGTGCGTGGATCACACCATAGGGTTAGTTGTATGTTGATAGGACTATGTATTGGAGGGCAAGAGTGACATAAGCTTCAACCTAGCATAGAAATTGATGCATACGGGATTGAAGGGGGACCAATATATCTTAATGCTATGGTTGGGTTTTACCTTAATGAATGTTAGTAGTTGCGTATGTTTGCTAATAGTTCCAATCATAAGTGCATAGAATTCCAAGTCAGGGGTGACATGCTTTATGTGGCCTCTCCCACATAAAACTTGCTATCGGTCTAGTAAAGAAGTCAATTGCTTATGGACAATTTCCCAACTCCTACCACCACTTTTCCATACTTGCTATACTAGCTTTATTGCTTCTTTACCTAAAACAGCCCCTAGTTTTTATTTACGTGCTCTTTATATTCTTTCAAACCTATCCTTTTATGCCTACAAAGTACTTCTAGTTTCATACTTGTTCTAGGTAAAGTGAACATTAAGCATGCGCAGAGTTGTATCAGTGGTCGATAGAACTTGAGGGAATATTTGGTCTACCTTTAGCTCCATGTTGGGTTCGACACTCTTACTTATCAAAAGAAGCTACAATTGATCCCCTATACTTGTGGGTTATCAAGACCTTTCTCTGGCGCCGTGCCGGGAAGTTATAGCGTGGGTTGAATATTCTCGTGTGTGCTTGTTTGCTTTATCACTAAGTAAATTTTATTTGCTGTTCTAAGTTGTTCTCTATCTTCATTTATGGATATGGAACATGAAATACCAAAAAATTAGGTTTACTTGCTACTCATGGAGATGGGGAACCTCCTAAAACCCTTAATGCTCATTATGTGAAAGATATTATGCACTACTTTAATAATCCTGAGAAAACCCATTCAATTATGTAATGGGAGACGCATTGGATCAACGTGAATACTTTAGGGATTATCGCTTGACTCAAAAAGGGAAACTATTCTGGGATCAAATTTGTATGTTCCATTGGTATGCTTGGCAACTATGCTGGAGATATGATTATACTTGTTGCTCTAGGATGAAGGCTCCACTCCTTCCCTTTTCAAGCAATTTTAATGATAATGAAACCTTAGCTTCTTATGCTAATGGTATATATGATTACTATGATATGGAACGAATAGAATAATTTGTTTCTTTTAAGGGTGCTTGTGAAATTGAATATTTGTTTAAAGAGTTTGAAGATTTTGATGATTCTGTTTATAGACCTGAAAATTTAGCTATCCTTAAATATTGTTATGAGAATTATAAATACAATTATGATATTGATGAATTTATGGAGAAAGTCTCCGCTGTCGATGAGGAGACTAATATTTTGCAGGAGTCTATGGAAGAAGGAATTGATGAAACCGTGGGCTCATTGGATGAAAAAATGATGAGGAGAGCGAAGAACAAAAGGAGGAAGAGTGGATTAGCTACCCATGCCCACCATCTAATGAGAGTAACTCTTCTACTCATAAATTGTTTAATATCCCTTCATGGTTACCGAAGGATGAATGCTATGATGATTGTTATGATCCCGTTGATTCTTTTGAAATATCCCTTTTTGATGATACTTGCTATGCTTGTGGACAAGATGCCAATATGAACTATTCTTATGGATATGAACTTGCTATAGTTCCTTATATTAAACATGAAATTTTTGCTATTGCACCCACGCATGATAGTCCTATTATCTTTTTGGATTCTCCCGACAACACTATATCGGAGAAGTTTGCCCTTATTAAGGATTACATTGATGGGTTGCATTTTACTACTACACATTATGATTTTGATAGATATAATATGCATGTGCTTGCTGCTCCTACTTGCAATTATTATGAGAGAGGAACTACATCTCTGCCTCTCCATGTTTCCAATATGATAAAATTGCAAGAAACTGCTTATGCTATGTATTGGCCTTTACTTTGTGTGCAAGAATTGTTCTTTTATGAAATGCCAATGCATAGGAAGAGAGTTAGACTTTTTTGTTGCATGATATATGTTACTTTGTGCTCACTACTAAATCAAAAATCATTGTTAATTAAAATTGGCTTTGATATACCTTGGGATCCGGGTGGATCCATTACTTGAGGACTATATGCCTAGCTTAATGGCTTTAAAGGAAGCGTTGCCAGGGAGACAACCCGGAAGTTTTAGAGAGTCATTTATTTCTATTGTGTGCTTTTATGAAGTTTAAAAACAATAATAATGTGCCAAGATTTGCCTTTAGGATGTTTACATTGCTTGTTGGTTTGTGCGGTGCAAGATAGAAACTTTGGCTGTAGTGTGCGATTTTACATTTTTTTTACTGGAACGTCAAACGGTTCTGAAACTTTTTGCACTGTCTTTATATACAAATTGTTTATTTTTCCTAATTTTTCAGAAATTTTGGATTACCAGAAGTATGGTGAATATTCAGATTACTACAGACTGTCCTGTTTAAGACATATTCTGTTTTTGATGCATAGTTTGCTTGTTTTGATGAAAATATCGATTTCTATCAGTGTATTAAGCCATGGAAAAGTTATATTACAGTAGCTACAATGCAAAACAAAATATGAATTAGTTTGGAACAATACTTAGAGTAGTGATTTGCTTTATATACTAAGGGATCATACCGAGCTTTCTGTTGAGTTTTGTGTGGATGAAGTGTTCGAAGATCGAGGATGTCTCGATGTGAGGAGAAGGAGGAGAGACAAGAGCTCAAGCTTGGGGATTCCCAAGGCACCCCAAGTAAATATTCAAGGATACTCAAGAGTCTAAGCTTGGGTATGACCCGGAAGGCATCCAATCGTTCTTCAACAAGTATCGGTATGTTTTCAGATTTGTTTCGTTCATGTGATATGTGCAAATCTTGGAGCATCGTTTGCATATAGTTTTCACTTTTCTTTTATGCACCATTCTGGTATGAGATAGTCCTTGGTTGATTTATAGAATTCTCATTGCACTTCACTTATATTTCTTGAGTATGGATTTATAGAATGCTTCATGTGCTTCACTTATATCATTTGAAGTTTGGATTGCCTGTTTCTCTTCACATAGAAAACCACCATTTGTAGAATGCTCTTTTGCTTCACTTATATTTGTTAGAGCGTGGGAATATCTTTTGTAGAAATAACTAAAACTCTCTTGCTTCACTTATATCTATTTAGAGAGATGACAGGAATTGGTCATTCACATGGTTAGTCATTAAATCCTACATAAAACTTGTAGATCACTGAATATGATATGTTTGATTCCTTGCAATAGTTTTGCGATATAAAGATGGGGATATTAGAGTCATGCTAGTGGGTAGTTGTGGATTTTAGAAATACTTGTGTTGAAGTTTTTGATTCCCGTAGCATGCACGCATGGTGAACCGTTATTTAACGAAGTTGGAGCATGGGGTATTTATTGATTGTCTTCCTTATGAGTGGCGGTCGGGGACGAGCGTTGGTATTTTCCTACCAATCTATCCCCCTAGGAGCATGCGCATAGTACTTTGTTTTGATGAATAATAGATATTTGCAATAAGTATGTGAGTTCTTTATGACTAGTGTTGAGTCCATGGATTATACGCACTCTCACCCTTCCATCATTGCTAGCCTCTTCGGTACCGTGCATTGCACTTTCTCACCTTGAGAGTCGGTGCAAACTTCACCGGTGCATCCAAACCCCGTGATATGATACGCTCTATCACACATAAGCCTCCTTATATCTTCGTCAAAACAGCCACCATACCTACCTATCATGGCATTTCCATAGACATTCTGAGATATATTGCCAGGCAACCTCCATCATCATCATATACGTGACTTGAGCATTTATTGTCATATTGCTTTGCATGATCGTAAGATAGCTAGCATGATGTTTTCATGGCTTGTCCATTTTTTAATGTCATTGCTATGCTAGATCATTGCACATCCCGTTACACCGCTGGAGGCATTCATATAGAGTCATATATGTGTTCTAGTATCGAGTTGTAATATTGAGTTGTAAGTAAATAAAAGTGTAATGATCATTATTAGAACATTGTCCCATGTAAGGTTATCAAAATAAAAGTGGCCAAAGAAGCACCAAAAAAGAGAGAGAGGCCAAAGAAGCCTACAAAAAAGAGAAAACAATAAAAAAAATGAGAGAAAAGAGATAAGGGACAATGTTACTATCCTTTTACCACACTTGTGCTTCAGAGTAGCACCATGTTCTTCATATAGAGAGTCTCTTGAGTTATCACTTTCATATACTAGTGGGACTATTCATTTTAGAAATTGACTTGTATATTCCCATGATGGGCTTCCTTAAATGCCCGAGGTCTTCATGAGCAAGCAAGTTGGATGCACACCCACTTAGTTTCAGTTTGAGCTTTCATACACTTATTGCTCTAGTGCATCCGTTGCATGGCAATCCCTACTCCTCGCATTGACATCAATTGATGGGAATCTCCATAGCCCATTGGTTAGCCGCGTCGATGTCAGACTTTCTTCCTTTTTGTCCTCTCCACACAACCTCCATCATCATATTCTATTCCACCTGTAGTGCTATATCCATGGCTCACGCTCATGTATTGAGTGAAAGTTGAAAAGGTTTGAGAACATCAAAAGTATGAAACAATTGCTTATCTTTTCATTGGGGTTGTGCATGATTTGAATATTTTGTGTGGTGAAGATGGAGCATAGCCAGACTATATGATTTTGTAGGGATAACTTTCTTTGGCCATGTTATTTTGAAAAGACATGATTGCTTTATTAGTATGCTTGAAGTATTATTATCTTAATGTCAAATGATAGACTATTGATTTGAACCACTCATGTCTTAATATTCATGCCATGATTAGATTACATGATCAAGATTATGCTAGGTAGCATTCCACATCAAAAATTATCCTTTTTATCATTTACCTACTCGAGGACGAGAAGGAATTAGGCTTGGGGATGCTGATACGTCTCCGTCATATCTATAATTTTTGATTGTTCCATGCCAATTTTCTACAACTTTCATATACTTTTGGCAACTTTTTATACTATTTTTGGGACTAACATATTGATCCAGTGCCCAGTGCCAGTTCCTGTTTGTTGCATGTTTTTTGTTTCACAGAAAATCCATATCAAGCGGAGTCCAAACAGGATAAAAACTGACAGAGATTTTTTTGGAATATATGTGATTTTTGGGAAGAAGAATCAACGCGAGACGATGCCCGAGGGGGCCACGAGGCAGGGGCGCGCCCCAGGGGGTCAGGCGCGCCCTGGCCCCTCTTGGCCACCCCTTTAAGAATTTGGTGCCCTTTTTTCGCTGCAAGAAAGCTAATATCCGGCTAAAAATCATGTCCAAATTTCAGCCCAATCGGAGTTATGGATCTCCGGGAATATAAGAACGGTGAAAGCGGAAAATCTAAAACACAGAAATAGAGAGAGAAAGAGAGACAAATCCAATCTCGGAGGGGCTCTTGCCCCTCCGCCACCATGGAGGCCATGGACCAGAGGGGAAACCCTTCTCCCATCTAGGGAGAATGTTAAGGAAGAAGAAGAAGGGTGGCCCTCTCCCCCTCTCTCCCGGTGGCGCTGGAACGCCGCCGGGGCCATCATCGTCTGACGGCGATCTACACCAACACCTCCATCATCTTCACCAACATATTCATCACCTTCCCCCATCTATCTAGAGCGGTCCACTCTCCTGCAACCCGTTGTAACCTCTACTTGAATATGGTGCTTTATGCTTCATATTATTATTCAATGATGTGTTGCCATCCTATGATGTCTGAGTAGATTTTCGTTGTCCTATAAGTAATTGGTGAATTGTTATGATTGGTATAATTTGCTTGTGGTTATGTTGTTGTCCTTTGGTTCCCATCATATGAGCACGCACGTGGATCACACCATAGGGTTAGTTGTATGTTGATAGGACTATGTATTGGAGGGCAAGAGTAACAGAAGCTTCAACCTAGCATAGAAATTGATGCATACGGGATTGAAGGGGGACCAATATATCTTAATGCTATGGTTGGGTTTTGCCTTAATGTACGTTAGTACTTGCGGATGCTTGCTAATAATTCCAATCATAAGTGCATAGAATTCCAAGTCAGGGATGACATGCTAGCAGTGGCCTCTCCCACATAAAACTTGCTATCGGTCTAGTAAATAAGTCAATTTCTTAGGGACAATTTCGCAACTCCTACCACCACTTTTCCATACTCTCTTTACTAACTTTATTGCTTCTTTACCTAACACAGCCCCTAGTTTTTATTTGCGTTCTCTTTATATTCTTGCAAACCTATCCCGTTACACCTACAAAGTACTTCTAGTTTCATACTTGTTCTAGGTAAAGCGGACGTTAAGCGTGCGCTGAGTTGTATCAGTGGTCTATAAAACTTGAGGGAATATTTGTTCTACCTTTAGCTCCTCGTTGGGTTCGACACTCTTACTTATCAAAAGAGGCTACAATTGATCCCCTATACTTGTGGGTTATCAGGCTCTTACTTAAACTCTGTTGAATAAGTTGAATTAAAATCACTTGGTGACTAAGAACATAGGTTGTTGAGTTTCAAGAGAATTCACTGTTTGAACCTTAACATGTGAATTGGTTGCTACTATAACATGAGAAGTTTTATAAGAAAGAATTGTTGTTATGATGCTAGGAAAAGTGATTGAAATTATCATTGATCAAACTTATGCACTTTGCTAGCATTCACACTTCATAAATTATTTCTTTTATCATTTACCTACTCGAGGACGAGTAGGAATTAAGCTTGGGGATGCTAATACGTTTCCAACGTATCTATAATTTATGAAGTAGTCATGTTGCTATATATTCTTGGATGTTTTACAATCATTTTATAGAAACCTTATATCATATTTGGGACTAACCTATTGACCCAGTACCCAGTGGCAGTTGCTATTTTTTGCTTGTTTTTTACATCATAGAAAATCAATATCAAACGGAGTCCAAACACCGCAAAACTTTTTGAGGATTTTTTATCGACGAGAACACTTCCAATGGGCCAGAGCTGCACCTGGGGGGGTGCCCCGAGGGGGGCACAACCCACCAGGGCATGCCTGGGCCCCCACGCGTGCCCTGGTGGGTTGTGCTCACCTCGGTGGCCTCCCGTACCCCTTCTTTGCACTATAAATTCCCAAATATTCTGAAACCCCTCGGGGTTAACCTAGATCAAAACTTCCGCCGCCGCAAGGCTCTGTAGCCACCGAAAAGCAATCTAGACCCATTCCGTCAATCTGCCGGAGGGGGGATTCATCACTGGTGGCCATCTTCATCGTCCCGGTGGCCACCACGAACAGGAGGGAGTAGTCCACCCTCGAGGCTGAGAGTTTGTACCAGTAGCTATGTGTTTAATCTCTCTCTCTCTCTTGTGTTCTTGAGATGTCCCGATCTAGATGTATTGCGGGCTCTGTTAATATAGTCGGATCATATGGTGTTTTCCCCTCTCTATGTTGTTGTGATGAATTGAGTTTTTCCCTTTGAGATTTCGTTGTTTTCAGACTGAATACTTTTATGGATTTGAGAACACTTGATATATGTCTTGCAATTGACTACCCGTGGTGACAATGGGGTATCGTATTGATTCACCTGATATATGTTTTGGCACTCCAATCGCGGATTCCCGGGGTGACATTGGGGTAATCTATGCATAGGGGTTGATGCACGTTCTTGTCTTTGTTTCTCAGATAGAAATCTTGGGGCACTTTTTGAAGTTCTTTGCGTTGGATTGAGTATTATGAATATGAATTTGCTTTGGTGTTATTTTAGTATGAACTCTAGGATAGATAAAACGAAAAGAATTGCTTTGTATTATTTTAGTACGAACTCTTGAATATATCAAACGGAAAGAATAGCTTTGAGGTGGTTTCGTACCCTACAAACAATTTATTTGTATTGTAACACCCCGGTAGTCAAGCTACAGTAATCACACACTGATGGTGCCTTGTCATCGTAATTAATTTGCTTAACCTCACTATGATCGAAACCGAATTCAAATCCAAATTTTAAAATAAAGTAAAAATAATATTTATTCCAACAACAAAACAAAATTGTTCAAATTATTCTATAATTTGCTCTGATTACTTATCATGTAGAAACTAACTCCTTTTGACTCACAAATAAATTCCAAGCAAATTAATAAATGTCCAACAACAAATAAAATGACCTTCTCAAAATAAACAATTACTTATTTAACTCCAGTTGCCTCCAAACATTGTGGGTATGCTCAAAATAATACCTAGTATTTATGTGACAAATTTCATCTACAACAAAACTCATTTAGTTCGAACTTCAAACAGAAACAGAGGAGAAATGCAAAACAGAAGTAGAATAAGAAGATTGGATATGGCACTGTGCACTTTGGCCCATTTAGCAACAGGAGCTAGGCCAGCCCAATTCCCCCTCTCCTTCTAAACTCTGTTCATTGAACAGAGCCATGACAGCCATCCACGGCCATGGCCGTGCCTTGGCGTGCGTGGCGGCCATCCGTGCCTCCCCTCGACCTATAAGGCGTCATCCCAAAACGCTAGCCCTCTCTCATCCGGTTCCCCCGTTTCCCCATCGCGCCCCCTCCCCATCTGCTCGAAATCGAGCTCAAAGGCTCGTGCGGTGACCGTGCTCGTCATCACTGTTGCCGTGGCCACCGCCGTCGCCGTCGCAGGAGAAGGAGTCCAGGAGATCGGCCGCTGTCAGCTTCATCCGTCCCGGGCACCAGCTCAAGCCAGAGTGGCCCGTGCACACGCCATCATCGTCGTCTTCGTCACGTACATCGCCGACCTTTGTCGTCGATTTCCACCGCTTCGGTCTACCCTGGCCTCCTCAACCGCGCCCCCGAGCTCGCTGTGAGCTCCTCTCCCGGATCCCCTCTGCCCCTGCTTCGATCTGTCGCCGTTGAGGCCGTCCCCGCGCTCGCCCGCCATGGCCGGAGCTCGCCCGCCCCTGCCTATCCCGGCCACACTTTGAGCCGCCCACACGCGCGCTCGCAAGCCCTGCATCGTGCCCTTGCCTCGCCCCTGCGTGCCCGCGCGTGCGCGCCTGCACCTGCTGCTGCTGCTTGCTCAGCGTACTGCCGGCACTGCCGCTATCTATTGCTATTGCGGCTACCTATGCTGCTAGTAGTTGCCGCCGCTGCTCCTACTAGTGTCGTTTTGCTGCTAACTCTACTCCGCTGCTGGTGCTCCTGCTGTCTGCTGCCACAAACTGCTACTAGTAATAGCCATGGCCGCCGGTGGCTTCTGTTTGTGCGTGTGTGTACAAAGCCATGTGGCTGCGTGTGCCTCTGGCCGGCCATGTGCATTTTAGATTAGGTGCTAATTAACGCTAGTTAGATTAGTTGCTACCCTATGACACATAGGTCCCACTTAATTAGGTTAGTTTGACTTATTGGTTTTGGTACAACCTATGACATACGGGCCGAGCCCCAGAACTTTAGAAAAAGGATAGATGAATTAATAAAAATAAAAACAATTAATTAATCTAATTAATTTTGTTAAATTAAACTAATCAAGTTTAGTTAACCTAATTAACTACTTATTGCTCGTCAAAAAAATTAACTACTTATACTAACTAACAGTCATTGACTGATGGGACCCATCCGTCAGTTGACTGGTCAACGGTCAACTTTGGCCGCTGACGTCATGATGGCGCCGTAATTCTTTTTCAAATTAATTAACTAATAGTAATTTCAGAAATGTTTAAATCTTTGAAAATTAATATAAAATAATCCATAACTCGGATGAAAATACTTTGCACATGAAAGTTGCTCAGAACGACGAGACGAATCCGAATACGCAGCCCGTTCATCCGCCACGCGTCCCTAGCATAGAGAACACGCAACAATCCGCCTCCGTTTCATCTACCCGAAAACGTCAAACACCGGGAATACTTTCCCGGATGTTTTCCCCTTCGCCGGTATCACCTATCCCTGCGGTAGATCACCCTTGCACCGCGCATGCCTTGTTATGCTTTGTGATTCTTTTATTGCTCTGTTATTTATTGTGTTCCCCCTCCATTACTTCTTTCCGTTAGACCCCTAGACCACTGCCATTACCCCTCTGATCGACTACATCGACGACGAACCCTTCTTTTGCCAGAGCAACCAGGCAAGCCCCCCCTTGATCACCTGATATCGCCTATTCTTCTCTACTGCTTGCATTAGAGTAGTGTAGCATGTTACTGCTTTCGGTTAATCCTATTCTACTGCATAGCCTGTCATTGTTGCTACAGTTATTACCCTTACCTGTTATCCTACTGCTTAGTATAGGATGCTAGTGTTCCATCAGTGGCCCTACACTCTTGTCCGTCTGCCATGCTATACTACTGGGCCGTGATCACTTCGGGAGGTGATCACGGGCATATACTATATACTTTACACTGTTACATTACCTGTGATACTGTTCGGAGATGGGGGCTGAAGGGGCAGGTGGTTCCACCCAGGTAGTGGTGGGCCTGGATTCCCGACGGCCCCGACTGTTACTTTGTGGCAGAGCGACAGGGTAGGTTGAAACCACCTAGGAGAGAGGTGGGCCTGGCCCTGGTCGGTGTTCGCGGTTATTTCAAGATAACACGTTTAACGAGATCTTGGTATTTGATCTGAGTCTGGCCACTGGCCTATATGTACTAACCATCTACGTGGGGACAGCTATAGGATAAATTATACCTGCTTCCAGAAGCTTTAATATTTCAGTTCTTATCACTTCCTTCATATTAGGATTTAATCGTCGCTAATGATCAACAACTGGTTTAGCATCGGGTTCCATATTAATGTTCTGCTGACAGAGAGTGGGACTAATGCCCTTAAGATCATCAAGAGTATATCCAATAGCGGCACAATGCTTCCTTAGAGTTTTTAATAATCTCTTTTCTTCATTTTCTGTAAGGTTAGCACTAAGAATAACATGATATATCGTCTTCTCATCAAGATAAGCATATTTCAAAGTACTAGGTAATTGTTCCAATTCAAACATAGGATCACCTTTAGGTGGAGGAGGGCCTCCTAGAGTTTCAACATGAAAATTATGTTTAAGAATAGGTTGTTGCTCAAAGAACATCTTATCTATTTCATTTCTTTCATGCAAGTGCGTATCATTTTCATGGTCAAGCAAATATTGTTCTAGTGGATCAATAGAAGGTACGGTAATAGAAGCAATACCAATTATTTCATCCTTACTAACCAATTATTTATCATGAGGTGTCTTATGAAACTTAGATAAATTAAACTCATGAGACACATCACCAAAATTAACACTGACAATTTCTTTATTGCAATCTATCTTAGCATTAACAGTGTTCAAGAAAGGTCTACCAAATATAATGGGACAAAAATCATCTTGTGGAGAACCAAGAACTATAAAATCAGTAGGGTATTTTATTCTTCCACACAAGACTTCAACATCTCTAACAATCCCAAGTGGTGTGATAGTATCTCTATTAGAAAATTTAATAGTAACATCAATATCTTCTATTTTAGCAGGTGCAATATCATTCATAATTTCTTGGTATAAAGTAAAAGGGATAGCACTGACACTAGCACCTATATCACATAAGCCATGATAACAACGATCTGTTTTAACTGAGACAACATGCATGCCAACAACGGGTTTATTCTTATCTTTAGTATCCGGTTTGGCAATTCTAGCAGCTTCATCACATAATAAATAACATGCTGATCAATATTATCAACCAAGAGATCTTTAACCATAGCAATACTAGGTTCTACTTTAATTTGTTTAGAGGGTCTAGGTTCTCTAATATTACTTTTGTTAACCATGGTCGAAACCTTAGCATGTTCCTGTATCCTAACAGTGAAAGGTGGTTTTTCAATGTAACACTACAAATAAAAGACACATCCGTGACATTTTGGGCCGAACAAAAAAAATTTATGTCATACTTATGACACTTCTATGACAATAATTGTGACAAAACCTGGTATCATCATAGATGTGGTGGGCTCCTACTTCTATGACAAAAAATCATGATAGAAAAGGGGCTTTCCGTCCTGGGCGGGTCGGAGATGCAGCTGCATGACATTCTTTGGGCCGTCCACGACGGAAAAAACCGTGGTAGAAGCAAGGGCAAGGAAAATTTTGAAGTGTTCCCGGTTACGGTGGGTGGTCAGGGCCCGGGTGATGCGCGTTTCTCTCGTACACGTACGCACGTGTGTGCGAGGCGTTGGGCTCTGACTGAACCCGGGCGACTGCACTGCAGGCTACGCGTTACTGAACCCGAGTGATTCCTTCGCTACTTCTGCTAACTGAAGCCAATCGATGCTGCCTCTGGATGAACAGTGAGCATTGCTGGGGGGTGTTGGATGAACAGTTCCCGGTGGGGGTGGATGAACATGACCCCGTGGTGTTGCCTCTAGATGAACAGGACCCCGATCGATCGAGCCAGTTGGGGCTGGATGAATAGGACCCTGTGGAGGCCTGGATGAAGAGGACCACCCCGTGGAGGGCTGGATGAACAGTAGACGGTGGAGGGCTGGATGAACAGTATCCCGTGGAGGGCTGGTTGAATAGTAGCCGGTGGAGTAGAGCGCAGTGGAGGCTGGATGAACAGGAGCCCGTGGAGGCTGGGGGGGTCGATGGTGGAGATGAATAGTATCCCATGGAGTCCCGTTTTGCGGTATGCCACACCCCTCCCAATGAACAGGACCCCCGTTTCGACTGTAGCGCTCCAACACAAGTCTGTTTCCTCTGTTTTGCGGTACGCCACACCCCTCCCGATGAACATGACCCCTGTTTCGACCGTAGGAGGTCCGTTTCCTCTGTTTCGCGTTACGCTAGACCCCTCCCGATGATCATGATCACGTTTCGAACATGGCCGGTCGAACACAAGGTTGTTTCCTCCGTTCTACGGTATGCCAGGCCTCGTTTCCATCGGCTGTTCCATACAAGCCCACCCGATGAACACGACGACTCATTCCGTTTCGACCTAGTCGGTTGGCTCCCCATGAACACGAAGACGATGCAGTTTCTCCATTCTGTCCCAGCCATGTACACGAGCCCTGGCCGTACGTATGCGCGAGTAGGCATTCGAGACCCCGCCCGTATGTACGTACGTGCCCGTATTTTCTTTCTTGCACACTGGCCACTTTACGTGCGTCTACATGCTACGTGCGCGCCTCTACTACGACATGTGCGCGCCTCTACATCGACCAGTATGTACGTACACGTTCGCGACCAGAATGAAATGCTACATACGCTTCGACCAGGTGGGTCCCAACTTTCAGGCACTTCCTTGCGTGCGAAGATGTAGCTAGTGGGTCCCAGCAGTCAGGGGGGCGAATCTTTTTTTTTTGCCCGGACGCACTTACTTGCGTGCGAAGATGTAGCTGGTAGGTCCCAGCAGTCAGGGGGGGAACGTTTTTTTCGCAAAATATGATTGCCCGTCCGGTGGGTCCCCGCTGTCAGTTAGAGAAATCATTATTTTCCGCGTAATAAGGAGGCACTTCCTTGCTGCGGCCGTGGACCCAGCTGTCAGCCTCTCCACGTACAGTCCACGTCCGATGGAAGCCGTTCCTTGAACACGTTGACCACGCCGCCGAGAGCACTAGGGCGGTGGACGACGGTGAGGCCTAGCAAGGGTACAACGCTAAGCCAGGGAAGACACAGCAGTGGATGCCCATGCGTAGAGGAGTATGAGGGTTCATTGGTCCGCTTCGGTGTGAGGCTGTCGTCGCCGTAGAATAACAGGGGGCATGGGTGAGTAGAGGGATGGCCTGGCTAGTGGTGGGAGGAGTAGGGGGCGGTGAGGCCTCCGTGGCATTGTAGCCGGCCACGAGAGGCAGGAGCATGAGGCACGACCGGCGCTGGTTTGGGCGGCTGGAGCAAGAAGACCAGAGGTTGAAGAAGCACTACGGCCGTTGGATGGACATCATACGGTCACTGGAGTTAGAATCGTTCATATTGACTAAGTTGACAAAGCCCTCCGTCCTCGTCAACTTAGTTGGCCCACAAGTCAGCCTCCCACTATTGTGGGTCCCAGCTAGCAGGGGGTATTAATTTTTTTGTGCGTAATAAGGAGGCACTTCCTTGCGTGCAAAGATATAGCTGGTGGGTCCGACCTGTCAGCTGTGGGAACGTTTTTTTCGCGAAATACAGAGGCCCTTCCGATGGGCCCCAGCTGTCAGGTGGAGGAATCATTATTTTGTGCGTAATAAGGAGGCATTTCCTTGTGTGCGGCCGTGGTCCCAGTTGTCAGCCTCTCCACGCACAGTCTACTTCCGATGGTGTCATTCGTTGACCACATTGACCACTCCGCGCCGAGGCATCCAAGGTGGTGGACGACGGCGAGGCCTAGGAAGGGGACGACGCGGAGCTGGGGAAGATGCGGAGCCAGGGAAGACGCTTCAGTGGATGCCCACATGAAGAGGAGTACAAGGGTTCACTGGTTCGGCTACGGTGTGAGGCTGCCGTCGCCGCAGGGCCTGGCTAGCGGTGGGAGTAGTAGAGGGCTGTGAGGCCTCAACGGTAGCACAGCCAGCCACTGGAGGCAGGAGCAGGCGGTCTCGCCGCCGCTGGTTTGGGCGGCTAGTGCAAGAAGAGCAGCGATTGAAGAAGCAGCAGCACCGTTCGATTCAAATCCAACGGTTACTGCTACTAGAATTGTTTGTTGACTAAGTCAAAAAGCCCTGTGTACGCGTCAACTTAGTAGGCCCACAGGTTACCCTCCCAACCGGTGCACCCCAGATGTCAATGGGAGGAATCATTTTTTCGCGTAATAAGGAGGCAGTTGATTGCATGCGGCCAGGCCAGCGGAGGGAGTAGGGTGGGCCGGGAAGCCTGCGCGGCATCACAGCGGGCCACAAGAGAAGGGAGCAGGCAGTCCCGCCGGTGCTAGTTTAGGCGGCTGGAGCAGGAAGATCAGAGATTGAAGAAGCACGTCTGCCGTTGGATGGACATCCAACAGTCACTTCTGCTAGAATCATGTGTTGACTGACAAAGCCTTGCGTAAACAAGTCAGCCTCGAAATATGTGGCGTGTACAGCCCATTTGCTATTATTTTTATAATTTTTACTCATTTTCTAATTCATATGGAATTTATTGCAACCTGTTCTCCATTTTTAGAATTTCTTCCCGTTTTCTGGTTAGTACCAGGGTTAAAAAATTAACTAAATATGTGGGAAATTTTAAAAATTCACAATTTTTGCTGCGGAACAAAATATTCTTAATCCAAAAATTAGTAGCCGTACTAAAACAAATTTAAAAATAAATTAGTACTATGTCTTGTTAAATCCAATGAAATACAGTATAAGATATCAGTGAAGAACAAAACCAAAAAAAAAGAAATAAATATCCCATTTGCTATTTTTTTGGAATTTTCCACCCCTTTTGATATTACTTTTAACAGACACTGACCATACTCTTTGGCCAAGCCGGAATGCATCTTGCAGCCCAGTAAGTCGGGGAATACAAATAGGCCTAGCTTGGGTATTCTTCAAAAAAAATACTAGGCTACCTATTTTCCCAAAGAAAAAACTGCTGGGCTGGTCATGTTGTTAGACGGGCCACAGAGACCGCACAACCCAGTTTATAGCCTGCTCCTCCGAATTACTACTAAAAAAGTTGTGCAATTCCGTCATTAATTGATTATACGTTGAAAATGGTGTGGGTCCCAGATATTAGCAGGGTGGATTAGATTAAAAACAAGGGGTTCATCTGAGTAGTAAAAGAGGCGCTTGCTTGTGTTCGGGAGTGGACCTGGTGGGTCCATACTGTCATACTCACAACTACAGTCCTCTCCCGATTCACTATGTTGACAGGGATCATTTCGAAAATAACTATGTTGACAGGGCCGGACAGCGGCGCCGCGGCGAGCACACCAAGGCGTAGGATAAAGTGTTGTCGCCAATGTGCTGGGCTGGGTTGGACATTCTTATTGAAAAATAAAAATGGACCGGAACTATTTACAGCGTCGACTACGATTTGCATGGGTCCAATGGTTGCAGGAAGAAAATGCCGGGAGAAATAAGACTGGTCGCTATCTTTGCCTAAGAATAATATCGACTGAATGTAATGAAACTATCATAGGAAATAATATCCTCCCATTAAGTCGTGAATTTAAAGAACTGGTGCATGAGCATTTAGCTTTATTTATTTATTTATTTATTTATTTACTTATTTATGTTTAGGGGACCATGAGCATGTACCTGGGCCGGATTCATGTGAGAGCCTCTCTTCCAGTTAATTATGGGCATCTCTATTGGACCTTCATCAGTGGGATGCATGTTATCAACAAGTGGAAAATGTGTTCTGTACAAAAAATAGTATGCGCTACATACGGTATGGGGCACTAAAGGATCGAACCGTGCAACGACTTCCAAAACATTGTGTTTGTCGTTCTAACAACACATTTATTCAACCAACAGACGAAATATACTACGGATTGTACATTGAGAACATCAGCAGCAGCAACCAGGGCTGGGGGTGCAACAGAAGTAGTAAGCAGGCCAGAAGAGTGAAGACGCAGCTCTCTCTTCCAAACCAAACATCAGCCATCATTACAAAAGGGCTACCAAAAAGAACAAGTGTATGAATCAAACTAAATAAAGATCCTACTACACAAAGTGTACGCATCTAACTAACTGGCTCAGTTAGACATTACTATTTATTAAGCTGTAGAGATTGGCTGACGGCTTGAACCAGATGGGTGCCTGACCGGGGAAACTCCAGCCAGCAGGTCGAAGTATGATATTTGTGACCCTCTCTCCTACTTTGGGCTGCAGAGCGTGGCGGCACATATCAGGGTATGGTGCATGCAGAGACGCATGCTACGCTGTGTACACACAGTTTTGCCTGATGAACGAAATTGCGCTGCCATCATGATCCTTGCCGTTGGTTATCTCCTGGTTAATTGGATAATTCAGTCCGACAAATAGAGAGCGTGTACCAAGGATACTTACCAACCTCCAGTCAAAAATTCCTGAAGGCCCAGAGAAGCTGGGATCCTGCTCAAAGACCATGCAATGACTGTGATTGTATTCGGCGAAACAACACGTCCGGTATGTGCGAACGATCATCAATCGTTCGTCGTCGTCTGATCGAGCCAGGAACTACCTGCAACTGCCATGCCACTTTTCTTTGAAAGGTTCTGGGATTAGGAAGGGTAGGGACACCAGGCGGCCTACAACAAAGTTGGAGTCAAATAACCCTAAAGAAGTTGGAGTCACATAAAAAAGGGCTCTTGATGTAGTCAATCTTAAGAACAACATGTTATGAGCATGAATACTTTTCAGTAAATGTTGACAGTAATATAAGCAAGCCATCATGATATCATAGGAAAGTAACATACTGCTGTAACAGCCGTTTGTAGCGATGACTGGAGTAGGCCAGCAATACATCCAGCCATAGAAGGAGTCGACAGCGTAAATGAAGCCCTTGTGTTTAATGGCATCAGAGAACCATGGAGGATGTATGATCCTGCGATGGATGTGCAGATTTATCCACTTACCGCAGTGACCTGTCAGATAGGCGAGACCGTGGTTGAAGAACGCAATTAGCCTAAAGTCTTTATAATTCATAGATCTTGTAGGCACTTGGCAGATTACAACCTTGAGCAAATCAAACTTAGTATCATGTTGGCTACTGTAAGATTCCGAGTATTGTGGGCCACAATGCCAAAGCAGAGCAGTGTTAATCAAAGGAAGGGGGATCAATCGTCGGGTGTAGACCTCGACGAGCATCCAGCTTCCGCGACCATCGACGAGCACCATCCAAGACGTGTTGATGCCGACCCAGTACATACCGTTAATGTAGTTGAGGGTGAAGGGGATCAGATCGCATTCAAGGGGGTTGATACTCGCCACCCTACGATCGTTATGTTGTGTGACACACCATTCTGAAGATCAGGCGGCATCAGCAAGCAAGGAGCTGGCTAAAAAAGCTCCGACATGAGGGCTTTGAGTAAACGGTACAGCCCCGACGAGCACGCGGCGAGCGGCATGGTACTGAGATTGTCCACACGTGAAAAAATGAGTTTGATTACCTCTGTGGGGAGAAAATTCCAGCCACTCTTTCAGCGGACGCTGCTCGGTTCTGCCATTGTTAGTGCTTGGATTTCGGATGAGGGGGGCACCTTAGCGGGGATGGAAGATTGGACGAGATTATGTGCGGACAAAGATGGAGAAGAGAATATGTGTTGCGGGAAGTGGACAGGTGATGATGGCAACAGCATGCCGCTTGACTTAGGAGACACATACCAGCAGCGTAGGGTCATATCAATGCCAGACAACTTGCTTGGGTGCTCACAGTACTGGTACTCCCTACAGTACCTGCTACTATGCCCTAACTTGCTTGAGTAGAGTAGTAGTGGAGTAGGACTAGAGGAGTAGTATATTCTAATCTAAAAATAGTTACAAAGTTCAATGCTCGAGCGTGGAACAACTATGAATAGCCATCGGTGCTAACTCCAATCCCTAGCAAATGTTCGCTGGGAGACATGGCAGATCCAAACGCCCGCGACGCAGTTACAGTACGTGTGCAAGGGTGGCGGTTTTGTCAAATACTATGGCTTAAAAATTGGCCACTGTCGGATGGAAATCTGATGGTTACATGGGATTCGCCAGGATGGAGCTCGTGGCGAACAATTGCCAGATATCATTACTAAAAAAGGTTAAAACACCCGGGGATATAACTTGCACCGGCTGACCACTAACAATGATACTAACATAGTTGTAAAATGGTCAAAGACCGTGTCTACATGGTGTTTGGAATTATATGCAAAAAAATAGCAAGATGCCCGTGCATTTCATGGAACATCAAGATGCATTTTTTTTACAAAACACCTATTGTGATTGACCCATGCAGGAGTAATCGCATGTGTAAAAACTAATGATATCTTGAGAATTTTATCGGAAAATGGTATGTCGACCATTTCATCGAAAAATGATATCTCGAGAAAGATGATAGAGGTGAGGATGAGTGGGGCATGGTGGTGACTGGTGGTCGGACTGGGCGGAGGCATGGCGATGGACGGCGCCGGCAGCGGCCACCATGCCAGATTGTTTTAGAGACTTCCTTTTTTAATTGCTCAGCAACAAGGTTGTGGGAGATAAGGATGAACGAGGAAAGGCCTTATCTGTAAATTTGGAGAGAGGTGTGGGTATCTTTTGTAAAATTGTCATAGTTTGCTTTCAATCCGTCAGATATAGATCGGACAGTCTATATTATAAGATGGCAGGCACACCATCATCACCAACTCGGTTTTTTCTCTACTCCGACTCCTATAAAAGACTCAGTTGGTGATGATGGTGTGTCTGCCATCTGGCATTTCTGACCATTAGATCCGCATCTAACGACTGTGATGTAAGTTGTGGCCTTTTGCAACAATTCCCACTTCTCTGCTCTAGTTTACACAAAACTCCTTAGTATCTTTAAACCAACCACATTCCTCCCTTACTTCATTAAAACAGCCCAAAGAATATATTTGGAGTGAAACATAAGATATTTTTAGTGATATGTATATCAAAAGTAAACTATTTTCTTTCAAATTTGTGAATATGTATTATTCTATTTTGGATCTGTTGCAACGGACGGGCTCATTGTTATAAAGGTTTATCTCTTGCATTCTCCCCAACCAACACCTAGTGTACTAGTCCGGGTCGGATGCTCGCAGCGCGATGGCCTAAGTTCAAATTCTGTCATAAACATTAGCTTTTTTTTAATATACACTTCTTTCGCTACTATACTGGAAGTGGAACCCACAGAGTACTTAGAATACAAGATTAAGGATGGATTTGTTTCTTTTTAACTTTCTGTACGAATCTATAGCCAGGCTGCAAGTCATGTACAAAGGTTTAACGGAGGGGTTTGATGGAGGCGAGGAGGCGTGTTCAGCCGGGCGTGCAGCGGACGGCGCAGTACTATTCGATTTGACAGCTGCAACTAGTATATTATAAAAAACAAAGAAGAGTAGTAGAGATAGAGATAAGAATAGAGACTAGGGATGAGAACCATCTACTGCTTGGTGGGCTACTCCTGCGCTCCATTCGGTGGCCGCAACGTCCCCTACAGCCACTCCCTCGTGCGCTGCATTCGGTGGGCGCTATTGAAATTTGGGGAGCGCACTCTCGCGACTGCTGGCAGTGACGAGTTCACCGACGACGACTTCTTCCCCGACCTTGGCAACCTCTTCCTCAACGACATGGGCGACAACCTGAACGCCAATGGTGCTGCTCCCATTGCACCATATGTGTTGTTGTCCTTCCTGTTCAAAATCATGGTAGAATTAATGCTTCTAGTCTGTGTCCTAGATTCGATCTGTTCATCTACTATGCTAGTCCACATGATTAGTTTAATCTCTGTTATAGCTGTCATGATTTATTTTGTGCTTATTCGGACTAAATCTCGTAGTAACTTGCTCATATATTCAACTGGCCGAATGTCCCCTACAGCCACTCCCGTTTCATGGACGACCTGGTCGATGCCTCCAAGGAGCCCGATGCTGTTTTGGGGCTCACAGGCGGACATCGTGCATCACCTCACGCAGGCGTGCGACGATCACTACTGGCCCTTGGCAGAGAACATCAAGTACGAGACGTGCTACCGATTCACCGTGCCGGAGTCGCTGGAGGATCACCGCCGCCTGCTAGTCTCAGAGGAGGACGACAGCATCTTCCTCTTGATCGTGGGCACCGGCGAGGCCCGCATAGGCCGCCGCCCCGTCTCTGTAGTGTGCGTCAGGGGCGACGCCGCTGACACTGACACTAACACGAGGCTGATGTACGGGTGCGTGCTCACTATTACTACCCCCTAGAGGTACGTGGGCGGCGACACTGGCTACGTCAAGCTGACTTGGACTCTGCCGAGCTGGGACCTTCCCGCCGATGTGGACATGGAAGACGCATGGTATGATTTGACCCCCAACAATGTGCATGGGGACTCCAACGAGGTTCACCTGGACATCTGCATTACCAAGTTAAATGTTCATCATTAGTCTTCGCTCAATGTAATCTATTTTCTAAGCATGTGGAGACTTCGATGCATGATCTTGATCTATTGGAGTGTCGTGCATGAATAAAAGTGTATCCATTTATGGTTTAGTCTAGAATCTTCCATGTATGAATTTTTACTACAGTACTAGTGAAAGACTTATGATGAACCATTTCTTACATCTCCTTTGCTCCCTTCCAAGTCATCCTGATTTAATCCCTCTGTCTAGGTGTATAAGGGCATGGTTAATACTTAAATAGTATAGCCAACTGTTGACTATAAGAAAGTACCATGTCATCTGTAGCCAACATGTATAACAATGGATACTCAAAAACTAATTCTTGAAGATCATTTCTTGCAAAGCACAATAAGTGTTATTTCTTCACAAGTTTTGGATGCAGGTTGAACAGTTGAACGCTTTTGTTTGCAAAAGATACTTTTTTTATCTATTTCACCCGGATGTTTGTGAGCTCTAGAGATGAAATAATATCCGAAGAAACCTATCAATACCCATTACACATGAGATGACCCCCACATCCTTTGTCAAAATAAACAACTCCACGATCAATGCATTTCACTCTTCCGTGCAACGCACGGGCACCTTACTATAGATTAGTATGACCAAAAATTGAAATAACATTATATATAGTATGATAAATGCTGATGCATGTCACTTAAAATTATATCATTGAAAACTATGTTCAAATACGATTCCAACGATATTGTTTTTGTTGACATGCACTAACATTTTGTTAGTTAAATCTTCAGTCAAATTCAATGGGGGATAAACTACGACCGATGTAGTACTAGTGTAGAGGGTGGCGCTGCACAGGAGTCTCACCCCGCTCGTGGCGCGGCAGTAAAGCCGTCATATCACAAAACCCAACCACTCCCAGTAATAAGTGGCCTGGTAAAATAAACGGACAAGCAATCATCACATCCCTCCGTCTTTTTTGCATTCGATCCCTAGCTACTACTCCTAGTATCCCTAGCTACTACTCCTAGGGCCAGTTCTTTTGGCGGCTTAGAAAATAAGCCATCTCTTCCCCAGCTTTTCCCATAAGACTAGTCACAGTGGAGAGTAACATTAAAGCACCTCACTCATTTATTTGGGCTTCACAACTTGTTAGGCAAAAAAATTGATACAGGGTGTAGGAAGCAGTTTGGGAATTTGCATGCCTTTCCGGCCAGTGAGATACTCCATAAAAGTACGACAGATAAATAACCACAGAGAAGGAAGCTAAAGGTAAACAATCAAACGAGCATTTTTGCATTGAATCGTTTCACAAGCTTGACTAGTGGTGTTTTTCTACTTTTACAAAAACCGCATCGTAATGTTAAAACGTACATTTGCACGTACATAAGTAATAGTATTACTCCCTCCATCTAGGTGTATAAAGTCCTCCCTCCTTCTTGGTCATGGTGCACAACCAAAGATGACTTATTCACCTAGACGGAGGGAGTAGCACAGTCTGCAAGCATATATAGGGAGAGACGTGTAGTGGGATAGTATATAGTAAAGTTTGTGCTATATGCACCTACTTACGAAATGCGTACAGATACACAAGGTTTCCAAACTTTCCCTCTTACATACTTAACTAAGGACGCTAATAATTCCCGAACGTTCGAGATTTATCATTTGCGTCCCAAAACTAATGAGATGACCTTACGAAACTAAATTATACTCCTACTAAAAGCCACGATGCTCGCAGGAGCGCTTGCAGCGCGCCACGAGTGCCTTGGTGCGCAGATGTTTCCTAGCGCACCGACACAACACCTCTTCCTTAGCCTCGCAACTCGCGAGGTGCTAATTGGTGGCTTGCCGGCGGGCGAGCACCATCTCACCGTGTGGTGATTCGGCGCCAACAGGTACTCCTCCTCGCTGGAAGCGTGCACCCGGTCCATGTACCGCCAAGCGCAGATGAGGCTCTTGGGCCCGACTGCTCTCAGGGCTTTGGCACGGGCGTCCCCCGCCACCCTCACGGCCCTTGCACAAGCCTTCTGCCAAAGAGCCAATTGCCTGACTCTCCATCGTATCTATCGTATCTGCCAGGCAGCTTGCCCCGTGATACGTCTCCATCGTATCAATAATTTTTTATTGTTCCATGCCAATATTCTACAACTTTCATATACTTTTGGCAACTTTTTATACTATTTTTGGGACTAACATATTGATCCAGTGCCCAGTGCCAGTTCCTGTTTGTTGCATGTTTTTTGTTTCGCAGAATATCCATATCAAACGGAGTCCAAACGGGATAAAAACGGACGGAGATTTTTTTGGAATATATGTGATTTTTGGGAATAAAAATCCACGCGAGACGATGCTCGAGGGGCCCACGAGGCATGGGGGCGTGCCCCAGGGGGGCAGGCGCGCCCCTGATCCTCGTGGCCACCCCGTAAAGCGGTTGATGCCCTTCTTTCTCCGCAAGAAAGCTAATATCCGGGTAGAGATCATGTTAAAATTTCAGCCCAATCGGAGTTACGGATCTCCGGGAATATATAAAACGGTGAAAGGGTAGAATCTGAGAACGCAGAAACAGAGAGAGACAGAGAGATAGATCCAATCTCGGAGGGGCTCTCGCCTCTCCCACACCATGGAGGCCATGGAGCAGAGGGGAAACCCTTCTCCCATCTAGGGAGGAGGTCAAGGAAGAAGAAGAAGGAGGGGGGCTCTCTCCCCCTCGCTTCCGGTGGCACCGGAGTGCCACCGGGGGCCATCATCATCACCGCAATCTTCAGCAACAACTTGACCGCCATCATCACCAACTCTTCCCCCCTCTATGCAGCGGTGTAACCTATCTCTTACCTGCTGTAATATCTACTTAAACATGGTGCTCAACGCTATATATTATTTCCCAATGATGTATGGCTATCCTATGATGTTTGAGTAGATCCGTTTTGTCCTATGGGCTATTTGATGATCAAGATTGGTTTGAGTTGCATGTTTTATTATTGGTGCTGTCCTATGGTGCTCTCCATGTCGCGCAAGCGTGAGGGATCCCCGCTGTAGGGTGTTGCAATACGTTCATGATTCGCTTATAGTGGGTCGCGTGAGTGACTAAAACACAAACCGAGTAAGGGGGTTGTTGCATATGGGATAAAGAGGACTTGATGCTTTAATGCTATGGTTGGGTTTTACCTTAATGATCTTTAGTAATTGCGGATGCTTGCTAGAGTTCCAATCTTAAGTGCATATGATCCAAGTAGAGAAAGTATGTTAGCTTGTGCCTCTCCCTCATATAAAATTGCAATAATGATTACCGGTCTAGTTATCGATTGCCTAGGGACAAATAACTTTCTCGTAACAAAAAGCTCTTTACTAAAATTAACTTAGTTATTTCTTTACCTAAACAACCCCTACTTTTTATTTACGTGCTCTTTATTATATTTCAAACCTATCCTATCACACCTACAAAGTACTTATAGTTTCATACTTGTTCTAGGTAAAGCGAACATCAAGCGTTCGTAGAGTTGTATCGGTGGTCGATAGAACTTCAGGGAATATTTGTTCTGCTTTTAGCTCCTCATTGGGTTCGGCACTCTTACTTATCGAAAACTATTGCGATCCCCTATAATTGTGGGTTATCAAGACCTTTTTCTGGCGTCGTTGCCGGGGAGCAATAGCGTAGGGTGAATATTCTCGTGTGTGCTTGTTTGCTTTATCACTAAGTTATTTTTATTTGTTGTTCTTAGTTGTTTTCTATCTTTAGTTATGGGTAGGAAACGCAAAATACCAAAAAAAATTAGTTGTACCAACTAAACCAATGGTTGAAGAACCACTCAAAATCTATCACACTGCTGAAGCTTATTACTTGGATCATCTTCGAGCCCTATGTGCTCGTGCTGAAACCCCAACTAGCTTAGTTGAGGGCAAATCTTTAGATGAGCACACTTGTTATGTGCGACACCGAATATCTGAAAAAGGGAAAATTTTATTGGGTCAAATTCATTGTTTGCAATGCTATGCTTGGAATTTATGCGAAATATATGATATTACTTGTTCTGAAAATCCTAAGAAACACCTTCCCTATCAATGTGAGTTTAGTGATAATGGAATCATATCTTTGTATGCTAGGGGTGTTTATAGTTACTACTTGTTCTGAAAATCCTAAGAAACACCTTCCCTATCAATTGAAGAATTTGTTGCTTTTAAGGGTGCTTATGAAATTGCTTCTTTGATTGAAACGTATGATGCTACTCTTTACAAATCTGAAAATTTTGCCATACTTAAATATTGCTATGATAATTATGCTTCTAATGCCTATGTTGAACCATATATTGAGGACTACCCCGCTATACAAGAAGAGACTAATATTTTGCAGGGGTCTATGGAAGAAGAAATTGATGAAACTATGAGCTCATTGGATGAAAAAGATGAGGAGGAGAGCGAAGAACAAAAGGAGGAAGAGTGGATTAGCTACCCGTGCCCACTTTCTAATGAGAGTAACTCTTCAATTCATACATTGTTTAATTTCCCTTCGTGCTTACCGAAGGATGATTGTTATGATCCCGTTGATTCTCTTGAAATATCCCTTTTTGATGATGCTTGCTATGCTTGTGGCCAAGATGCCAATATTAATTATGCTTATGGAGATGCACTTGCTATAGTTCCTTATGTTAAACATGAAATTGTTGCTATTGCACCCACACATGATAGTCCTATTATCTTTTTGAATTCTCCCAACTACACTATATCGGAGAAGTTTGCCCTTATTAAGGATTATATTGATGGGTTGCGTTTGACTATTACACATGATGATTTTGATGAATATAATATGCATGTGCTTGCTGCTCCTACTTGCAATTATTATGATAGAGGAACTATATCTCCACCTCTCTATGTTTCCAATACTATAAAATTGCAAGAAACTGTTTATACTATGCATTGGCCTTTACTATGCGTGCATGAATTGTTCTTTTATGACATGCCAATGCATAGGAAGACATTTAGACTTCGTTGTTGCATGATATATGTTACTTTGTTCTCACTACTAAATTATAAATCATTGTTAATTAAAATTGGCTTTGATATACCTTAGGATCCGGGTGGATTCACTACTTGGGCACTATATGCCTAGCTTAATGGCTTTAAAGAAAGTGCTGCCAGGGAGACAACCCAGAAGTTTTAGAGAGTCATTTATTTCTGTTGAGTGCTTTCATATAGTTTAAAAACAACAAAAATAAAGAGGGGAACCCAGAACTTTTTCAAAAAGGAAGGAGAAAGTGAGAAAGACAAGCATTGTTGAAGTGGGAGAGCTCCTTGAACTTTGTTCATGCTCACGGAAACTTTGTGAATCTTGATTACAGAAACTTTTCAACAAAAATAATTATCCCCTTGTAAAATTCCATTGTATTATAAAAATAATGTGCCAAGGCTTGCCTTTAGGATGTTTACATTTGCTTGATGGTTTGTACGGTGCGGGATAGAAACTTTGGCTGTAGTGCACAATTTTACATTTTTAGCTGGACCGTCAAATGGTTCTGATTCATTTTGCACTATCTTTCTATACAATTTTTTTATTTTTACAAATTTTGGCAGAATTTTTAAAGCATCAAAATATGGTGAATGGTCAGATTATTACAGACTGTTCTGTTTTAGACAAATTCTGTTTTTGATGCATAGTTTGCTTGTTTTGATGAAACTATCGATTCATATCAGTGGATTAAGCCATGAAAAAGTTATATTACAGTAGAAACAATGCCAAAAAAAAATATGAATTGGTTTGCAACAGTACTTAGACTAGTGATTTGCTTTATTATACTAACGGATCTTACCGAGTTTTCTGTTGAAGTTTTGTGTGGATGAAGTGTTCGATGATCGAGAAGGTCTCGATGTGAGAAGAAGGAAGAGAGGCAAGAGCTCAAGCTTGGGGATGCCCGAGGCACCCCAAGTAAATATTCAAGGATAATCAAGCGTCTAAGCTTGGGGATGCCCCGGAAGGCATCCCCTCTTTCTTCAACAAGTATCGGTATGTTTTCGGTTTCGTTTCGTTCATGCGATATGTGCAATCTTGGAGCGTCTTTTGCATTTAGTTTTCATTTTTCTTTTATGCACCATGCTGGTATGAGATAGTCCTTGGTTCATTTATAGAATGCTCTTTGCACTTCACTTATATCTTTTGAGTATGGCTTTATAGAATGCTTCATGTGCTTCACTTATATCATTTGAAGTTTGGATTGCCTGTTTCTCTTTACATAGAAAACCACCATTTGTAGAATACTCTTTTGCTTCACTTATATTTGTTAGAGCATGGGCATATCTTTTTTAGAAAGATTTAAACTCTCTTGCTTCACTTATATCTATTTAGAGAGATGATAGGAACTGGTCATTCACATGGTTAGTCATAAAATCCTACATAAAACTTGTAGATCACTGAATATGATATGTTTGATTCCTTGCAATAGTTTTGCGATATAAAGATGGTGATATTAGAGTCATGCTAGTGGGTAGTTGTGGATTAGTAGAAATACTTGTGTTAAGGTTTGTGATTCCCGTAGCATGCATGTATGGTGAACCATTATGTATCGAAGTCGGAGCATGCGGTATTTATTGATTGTCATCCTTATGAGTGGCGGTCGGGGACGAGGGATGGTCTTTTCCTACCAATCTATCCCCCTAGGAGCATGCGCGTAGTACTTTGTTTTGATAGCTAATAGACTTTTGCAATAAGTATGTGAGTTCTTTATGACTAATGTTGAGTCCATGGATTATACACACTCTCACCCTTCCATCATTGTTAGCCTCTCTAGTATCGCGCAAGTTTCGCCGGTACCATAAACCCACCATATACCTTCCTCAAAACAGCCACAATACCTACCTATCATGACATTCCCATAGCCATTCCGAGATATATTGCCATGCAACTTCCATCATCATCATATACATGACTTGAGCATTCATTGTCATATTGCTTTGCATGATCGTAAAATAGCTAGCATGATGTTTTCATGGCTTGTCCGTTTTTTGATGTCATTGCTACGCTAGATCATTACACATCCCGGTACATCGCCGGAGGCCTTCATATCGAGTCATATCTTTGTTCTAGTATCGAGTTGTAAGTAAATAAAAGTGTGATGATCATCATTATTAGAGCATTTCCCCAGTCAAGAAAGGATGACGGAGACTATGATTCCCCCACAAGTCGGGATGAGACTTCGGACGAGAAAAATAAAAAAGAGAAGGCCCAATTTTTTTAGAAAATATATATAAAAAATGAGAGAAAAAGAGAGAAGGGGCAATGTTTCTATCCTTTTACCACACTTGTGCTTCAAAGTAGCACCATGTTCTTCATATAGAGAGTCTCTTGAGTTATCACTTTCATATACTAGTGGGAATTTTCAATATGGAACTTGGCTTGTATATTCCGATTATGGGCTTCCTCAAATGCCCGAGGTCTTCATGAGCAAGCAAGTTGGATGCACACCCACTTAGTTTCCAGTCTGAGCTTTCATACACTTATAGCTCTTAGGGCACCCGTTGCATGGCAATCCCTACTCACTCACATTGATATCTATTGATGGGCATCTCCATAGCCCGTTGATACGCCTAGTTGATGTGAGACTATCTCCACAACCACCATTCTATTCCACCTATAGTGCTATGTCCATGGCTCATGCTCATGTATTGCGTGAAAGTTGAAATGGTTTGAGAACGTCAAAAGTATGAAACAATTGCTTGGCTTGTCATCGGGGTTGTGCATGATGTGAATATTTTGTGTGGTGAAGATGGAGCATAGCCAGACTATATGATTTTGTAGGGATAACTTTCTTTGGCCATTTTATTTTGAAAACACATGATTTCTTTATTAGTGGGCTTGAAGTATTATTATTTTTATGTCAAATGATAGATTATTGCTTTGAATCACACGTGTCTTAATATTCATGACATGATTAGATATGTGATCAAGATTATGCTAGGTAGCATTCCACATCAAAAATTATCTTTTTATCATTTACCTACTCGAGGACGAGCAGGAATTAAGCTTGGGGATGCTGATACGTCTCTTTCGTATCTATAATTTTTGATTGTTCCATGCCAATATTCTACAACTTTCATATACTTTTGGCAACTTTTTATACTATTTTTGGGACTAACATATTGATCTAGTGCCCAGTGCCAGTTCCTGTTTGTTGGATGTTTTTTGTTTCATAGAATATCCATATCAAACAGAGTCCAAACGGGATAAAAACGGACGGAGATTTTTTTTGGAATATATGTGATTTTTGGGGAAAAATCCACGCAAGACGATGGTCGAGGGGCCCATGAGGCAGGGGGCGCGCCCCTGACCCTCGTGGCCACCCCGTAAGGTGGTTGATGCCCTTCTTTCGCCACAAGGAAGCTAATATCTGGATAGAGATCGTGTTAAAATTTCAGCCCAATCGGAGTTACGGATCTCCGGGAATATATAAAACGGTGAAAGGGTAGAATCTGAGAACGCGGAAACAAAGAGATAGAGAGACAGATCTAATCTCGGTGGGGCTCTCGCCCCTCCCACGCCATGGAGGCCACAGACCAGAGGGAAAACCCTTCTCACATCTAGGGATGAGGTCAAGGAAGAAGAAGAAGAAGGAGGGGGGCTCTCTCCCCCTCGCTTCCGGTGGCACCGGAGTGCCACCGGGGGCCATCATCATCACCGCAATCTTCACCAACAACTTCACCGCCATCATCACCAACTCTTCCCCCCTCTATGCAGCAGTGTAACCTCTCTCTTACCCGATGTAATCTTTACTTAAACATGGTGCTCAACTCTATATATTATTTCCCAATGATGTATGGCTATCCTATGATGTTTGAGTAGATCCGTTTTGTCCTATGGGCTATTTGATGATCAAGATTGGTTTGAGTTGCATGTTTTATTATTGGTGCTGTCCTATGGTGCTCTCCGTGTCCCGCAATCATGCGGGATCCCCGCTGTAGGGTGTTGCAATACGTTCATGATTCGCTTATAGTGGGTTGCATGAGTGACTGAAACACAAACCCGAGTAAGGGGGTTGTTGCGTATGGGATAAAATGGATTGATGCTTTAGTGCCATGGTTGGGTTTTACCTTAATGATCTTTAGTAGTTGCGGATGCTTGCTAGAGTTCCAATCATAAGTGCATATGATCCATGTAGAGAAAGTACGTTAGCTTATGCCCCTCCCTCATATAAAATTGCAATAATGATTACCGGTCTAGTTATCGATTGCCTAGGGACAAATAACTTTCTCGTAACAAAAAGCTCTTTACTAAAATTAACTTAGTTATTTCTTTACCTACACAGCCCCTACTTTTTATTTGCGTGCTCTTTATTATCTTGCAAACCTATCCTATCACACCTACAAAGTAGTTCTAGTTTCATACTTGTTCTAGGTAAAGCGAACATCAAGCTTGCGTAGAGTTGTATCGGTGGTCGATTGAACTTGAGGGAATATTTGTTCTGCCTTTATCTCCTCATTGGGTTCGGCACTCTTACTTATCAAACTATTGCGATCCCCTATACTTGTGGGTTATCACCCCGTGGCGCGCTTCTCTTCCTCGGCCTTCTTCTCCGCCTCTATTTTGGCTTTCTCTGCCGGTGGCAAAGCATCCCACATGGCGACATCCATTTCTTTCCAAAGCTCCTCAAGGCTGGGGGCTCGGCGGGCGGCGCGGCATTCTCCGCGTAGCGGGGAGCCGACGCGAACTCCGACGCCTGTGCTGGCGAGATTGGGAACACCGACGCATCCACCTCGATGCGTCGCGGCGAGGAGTGGAACACCGACGCGTCCTCCTCGACTAGTGGCGACGAGGAACGGAACAACAACGCATGACCGTCCAAGCAGTGCAACGAGGGGCGCCTAGGGCTTGGGAGGGGCGATGCCATGGTGGTCGACATGAGAGGGAGGGGGAGGAGATAGCGATGAACGTAAGCGTTCTTCCGAATGCCGTGGGAGGCGCAGTATTTATAGCGAGCAATGACACACCTACGTAAGATATGGACTCAGCTGCACAAACTTAACTACAGGTCCAGTTGCGTCACTGACATGTGGGCCAGACCCCTATTGGGCCCATATGTTAGTGACCCAATGCACCTGCAGTTAAGTAACTGAAGCAGCGTCCCGGAAGATATGTTGCGTCATTAACGTAACAGCTACTCCCATCACATGCTCAGATTTCAAGGTGCATTAATTCATTGCATGCGAGGATTATGAGAAACTTGACCAATGCATGTACTTCATGCATGCATGCATTGCAATTAATGCATTGGTAAACACAATTCTTTGAGAAAAACGAGCGCATTAATTGAGTGCTTTTACAAACCATGAAAATTATTCCACCACTCATCATCTACCTTGGTTGGTGAGATTTTTGAATTGAGCCCTATAAACCGGAAAGGAAGTAGTACGTGGGCATATTTGTTGGAGTAAATTATGGGGGAGGGAAGGGGTGGAAATATTGCTGGTCACAATGGATTGGACGAGCACGAGGGGAGGAGAGTCATGCATGCAGATTTTTTCTACACGGGGTGGAGTGGTGGGACCGCCGAAGGGAGAAGGAGAGTCTGGCAAGCATATTGTTTCCATAGATGGAGAGGAAAACATTTGGAGACGAACGGGCTTCCTGAAGGTATGGGGAACATTGCATAATAAGTCTCATCTTGCATGCCGGACTAGGTATAGTATCAAGTCATTAAAAACATACACGCCCCACACATGTTCATATTTCAAGGTGCACTAAATTATTGCATTCGATGATTAAGGCTGGCCATAATGGTGGTATCTTAGCTGGTATCATGCACATGGGAATAGCAAACATGCTGATGTGGCAAAGAATTAAAGAAGAGGGGGGGGTTAGATTAACTAGTGTTCATGCATGCATTGGTACACACATTTTTTTGTGAAGAACGACATCATTAGTTGAGTACTTTTGCAGACTACAAAAACTATTCCAACGCCTCTTTCTTGCTAAGAGTAGGAGAATTTTTTGAATTGAGCCCTTTAAACTAGAAGCGAGGTAGTAGTACTCTAATAGTTCTTGTTGTGATGACAAGATAGGACATGGCACGCGCCTGGATGGAGGAACTAGTAGTCTGCATTGTGCATTTAAGTTTTATCTGAAGTCAATGTACCTCTACTTTGACCAAACTTATAGAAAAATGTATCAACATTCACAATGTCAAATCAATATTTATATACTCGTTATAAAACATAGTTCTTATACTCATTATAATCAGTATTGTAGATATTGATATTTTTAGTATAAATTTGGTCAAACACTTTGCAAACGGTTGACGGAACTAAAAGGGACCAGAGGGAGTATCATGCAGGCAGAGTAGGCAAAAAATTGCTCATTTATAGTCGGTCGAAGTCTCAAAGGGCGTGACCGCGCGAGGGAGGCGAAGGTCGTGGGAGGCGCGATGGTTGACGGAATTCAGTGATGTTACCCACGCGCCGGCATGGCGTGCGAACAGGCAGAAGCTATACCGTCAGGCCTACGATATGGATCTAGTAGACATGACATCTAGTGGGTCCCGCATAGTTCTCGAGAACTCTTTGGGGGCTTGCAGCCGTTTATCCACCGGGCAAGCCAGCAACCCCTCGCCGTTCGCACGCCCTACTCGTCCCTGTCTTCTACTAGTACAGTACCTTACAACAGTTTGCTCCCAGTCATCCCGTCCTTTCACATTCCAACAGTTTGCTCCCAGTCGTCCCGTCCTTTCACATTACACCATTTCAACTTCTCCTATCCCTCCTCCAAAATCCATGTCCTCCCAAATCTCCATGGTCGCTGCTGAGTACCAGGTTAGAGCCATCACCGGCGATGAATTCATCGTCATGTACACACATGGATCTGCGACGGTGAAAGCATGCCTTGCTCGCTTCCCACGCATGTTCAACATTTCAACGGATGAGTGGGTCGCTGGGCTAGATGTTGAGTACACCACAGTCTTGCAAAGAGAGAAGATTCTAAAGGAGGCAGAGAAGAAGAAGCCTGCCGTGATCCAGGTTTGCGTACATAACGTGTGCTTGGTCTACCACATATGCCATGCCGACGTTAAGTGCCAGGATTTTAAGCACTTCCTCAAGGACGAAAGAGTGAAAATCATTACTATAGACTTTAGGAACGACAAGGATGTCCTGGGTCAGATAGGCCTCGTTGTAGGCCAGCCCTTTGATCTCCAGAAGGCAAGCCTGGTGTCGTCCTCTCGGCCTTCAATGCTGGCCCTGGCAGCATCCATGATTGATCCTTCATACGCTAAACTGAAGAAACCTCACCACGAGTTTCAGCATGCATGGGAGTCGAAGACATTAGATGAAGTTCACATCCTATACGCAGCAATGGATGCCTACCTTTGTTTAAATATCTACAAGGGTTGCATGAAGAAGCAAAGCCCAGTGTCCGGTTCAAGCAAAGAAGCGTCGGCAAAGAGGAAGAGGAAGAGGGACGAGGACGAAGTCGAGGACGTGGACTCGGACTCCGAGTAGGTGGCAGTGCCGTCGCTCATGCTGGTTCTACTGCAGTGTCAAGTAGACTAGTTGCTTAGTTTATTTTCAAGGGTGTGTTGTGCTGAGGCCTCGGCAGAACTATGTTTATGTTCTTTCTCGTTATTTGAACTCTTTAGTACGTACAGTATTACTAGTACTATGTCTCCCTCTATTCCTATATGTAGTGCGTATAAGTTTTTTAGAAAAATTCCGATTTATAGTGCGCATTGGCAGCCATCCTGTAGTTTGGACCCAAATAGCCTTGCACAATAGCACACATGCAGCCTCCTCACTTGTCGCTTCTGCCAAACTACAACAGTACATGGCCTGGGTGGGGGTATTCTGCGTCCAAGCTGCAACCTCCGGCTCACGTGTTGGTATGTGTGCCTATAACTATGCGCACTAGATATTGGAATGGAGGGAGTAATATTGTTCTTCTTGCAGTTGGTACTACTGCTCATGTCTTCATGTTCCTACTGTAGTTAATATGTTTGTACTAGTAGTATAATTTGGGTCAGTCGATTTGTGAAAGAAGTTCGATGGAGCGAAGGAAGAAGACGACAGAGAAGCTACCCTAGTATCTATATTATGGTGGCAGGGTGCCCATGATCTATCTTAGGAGTGTTGGGTGTGGAATGCAGTCTGCCGGAAAAAATGGATCGTGCCCTGGGTTAAACGGATGGCGGGGGTGGGGGGAGCATGGCGGTGGCAGGCGGTTCAAGGGAGGGTGCGGCGATGGCGGCAGGCGGTTAGGCGTGCGGCGGGCTAAGAAGATGAACCGTGCATCAATTTCGGAGGTTGAAGAAGCCCTTCTAGCCATCCATGTTGCATCAAACGGCTTACAAGAGTTGACTGACCCAAATTGCTCCTTCAGATTTTAGGATCCACGTGGCATTCAAGGTCTCGAAGTTAGATTCCACGTCCGCACCCGGTTTGCGGGCTCGACGTGCGCGCGACTGGCTTCCACCGCGATAGCCACCATGTGCGCCTCCTCCGCACAGGCGGAGACGACAATGACACGCTAGTTCCTCCTCGTCGGCGTGCTGGAGCATGCACTCGTCCTCCTCTTCGTACACTGCGTGCATAGACGTGGCTCCACCAGCTGCTCGCGTGCTTGGCAGCGCGGCGGCATCGCGAGGAGGGGCTGCAGGCGACGTGAGCAGACGAGCCTTCGGCTTCATGGCACAGGGATGGCGGCGACACGGTGGTGATGGGTGAGAAATTGTTGGCCGGAGTAGGCGAGTGCTGGCATGCGCAACGACGACGGCATATTGATGAGTGCGCGTATGGGAGCTTAGTTTAGTTTTATATAGGGCTGGTCAAACTTAAAAGAAAACCATACTAGTACACGTAAACATTAGACTTAGGCAGCGCTTTTATTAGTTACCACAACCATGATACGGAATCCTGTGCAAGCGCGTGAACCGTGGCCACGCGGTCGATCGAACGGTGCGTCACCGTGTCGCGCTCGAAGGACATCCACCGAACCTTTTTGTGTGTGTGAAAACAATCCCCGAATATTACTCAACTTTTTTCCTGGAAAAGTTCTTGACACTACAATATTTCCATATATTTGAATTTAGCTCCAATTCGTGTTTATTTGGATTTGGGCGTTTTAGGTGCGCCCTAGTTTTTTTAATACTGATTTTGTGTGTGTGACTGAGAGAGAACGTGTGTATGTGTCCATATGTGTGTTGTGGCGGAAGGGCAATGTGGAGACGGTGTGCGTGTGATAGAGACATAGAGAGGTGTGAATGTGCAAATGATCATGCATGAGTGAGACATAGACAGATGCCGATACGTTGTGTATACATGAGAGAACGGTCTTCTATTTTACTTGTGTGTGTGAGAGAGAGAGAGAGAGGAGCATACGTAACACAACAACCATCTCTCTCGATTCGTCCGTCCCTCGCACGATCGCATGTAACACATGCATCAACGCGCACATTTTGACACCCTCACCCGTCCCCTGCCCACCTCAAGGCCCGCACATCGCTCTCTATCTTGCACGCACAATCTCTTCATGAATACCTTGTTTAGCATGTAGCTTTCCATCACATACACACACATTTCTCTCATTAGGTTTGTTTACTCTCAATATTTGACACACACACACAGCACACAGCACACAACCTCACACACACCCTCCCCCGAGCACACAATTCATCCCCATCCAAGGTTATATGGGAACCACTCTCGCTTGTGATTCTCTGCACCCCAGCATGCACAACACCTCAATCTTCAAAGAGGGCATCGAGGAGATCGAAGACGGCGACCACACTGCGCTGTAGAATGCGGGGCCATTTGGAAGCAGGATGATGTGACGACGGCTGACTGACTCCTCCCCCCACCCTCTCTCTCGCAGAAAATTACCAATCCCTTCCCCCCACCCCCCGCACAAATTTATCAATCCCTCAACCCATGAGATCCTTCCCCTCTCGTCCATGTTTTTCCAGCTCTCTCATCAAACCTGTTGTCTCTTCTCCTTCCACGTGTACAGAATCCGGATGCACACGCATCTCACCTATATTACATGTCTCCATCTTTCTCACAGACCTAACTTCTTCCTCTCTCTTTCTCTCTCTATCTCTCTCTGTTTTGTTAGGTTTGTCTCCTACTCTCTCGTCCACATACATAGAATCTTTCCCGCCCTATCTGCTCCATCTTCGCAAGCTCTCTCTGCATGTTTCATTCACACATTGGGATATGTTCAAAATGTTGCTTTTATAATGGCTGATGTAGAGTTATTGTTGGTTTTGTTGCATCCTACAAAGTAATAACTATGAAATGCATTTTGATTGTCATTTGACTGGGATAATGTGAGTTTGAGCATGTTGTGAAGTACTATAGACCACGTATACATCTTGGAATTCGACAATGATTGTAACTATCGAATTGTATGGAGCATTACATTCGAAGTCAGTAGCCTAATATATCTATTTCACATTTTCAACAAATGATTAATTCACTACATACTAAGAAAACAAATGTGTACACCATCCGTTTTTATTTAAGTCCACGTATTAGCATTGGTCAAAGTCATGTTTTGTAAACTCTCAGAAAGTTTATAACAAAAAATATTAACATATACAATAACAAATAAATACCATTAGATTCATTATTGAATGTGCTTTCACATCATACATATCTGTTATGGTAAATATTTATATTTTTCTATAAACTTGGTCAAAATTTAGGAAGTTTGACCTCGGTCAAACCTAATATGCAGAGTTTACTAGTACTACTCGCTAGTTGCTTAGCCTAATCACCCAACACGCCACACGGGGAATTCAGTGTCACAAAATTTTGAGGTCGGCGGGAAAATCTCCCGCGACCCTGATTCGAGCAGTGGGAAGTTACCATCATAGCCTTCGGAACAGGCCTACGGATGACGGTTGGTAGGGGGCTGTTTTCGTAACTTTAGGTTCACCCTACCCAGCCAACCCCACCCCGGCACCCAGAGTAGTACACCTGAATACTCCCCATTTTCTATCCCCACCGCAAAATAGACTTCTCCACGGCACCGCAGCCTTCGTGCTCCTCCCCTTCTACATTGGCACACCCATCCACCGCAGTGCATCTGCCTCATCGACGACCTCGTACGCCGCACTGGAGCCGGTCCACCGTCGTCGTCATACACGGAGCCTCTTCCCCGGTCTCGGATCTGCTTCCCGAAAGCCGACGCCAAGCGCAGAAGCACCACTGTCGTGGATAATGAACTGACTCCCGTTGAAAGCCATGACCCACAGAGGTTGCCGCGACCATTGTTCTCCTCCACGACTGGTAATGTGTGTATTGAATCACTTAGCAGTACATGTGCAATTCCAATTTTGTTCATACCTACCCTTCAAATTTCCTAGGTGCTATTGTTCCCGTAAAAATAATTGGTTATAGCCTCCATTGTCCAACAGAATATCAGCTTGTAATTGTGCATCGCTCCTGTATCGCGCTATGCTTGGGTAGTTTTTTCATCTGCAACCAGTAGTGTGGCAAATGATGGAAAGTTTTTTAGAACTAGCAAGATTCCCATGCGTTGCACGCATCAAGATGCATTTGTATGAGTAGTTTATCTTGTGGGAGAAAAGGATGAACAAGGGAAGGCCTTATTTGCAAATCTGGAGAGGGGTGTGGGTATCTTTTTGCCAAATTGCCATTGTTTCCTTCCTATCTGTCAGATATAAATCGGACGGCCTATATTGCACTATGGCAGGCACACCATCATCACCAACTCTGTTTTTTTATAAGAAAAGAAAACAAAGTAGAGAGTAGAGAAGTAGAGATAAATATTAAATATAAAATAATATAACATTAGAGAAGAGAGGTAGAGATAGCAGAGACATCGGGAAAGGATTGCGCCGCGCGGGAAAAAGCGGTCGGGCGTGCGCTAGTTTTGGCACGCAGCGTCCGGCGCGCTTTATAAAATCCAAGGCCCTCACACCGCTGTGTGCCTTGCCACCGCTCTCTCCCCGCTCTGTGCGTCGCCACCGCTCTCTCCACGCTCTTTCTCGCCTCGCCGCCACCGCGCCACCATGCCGCCGTGTCGCCGGGTAACTTGGGGATACCGCAACATCCGCTCACGCCCCTCCGGCGGCTTCTCCACCGAGATCTGGTTCCACGGGATGCACCTCGGCCTCGGCAATTTTGACACCACCAATGAGGTCGCCCGCCGTACGACGTGGCGGCGTGGCGCCTCCGGTGGCCTCATAGAACATTGAACTTCCCCAATGTGCCGACGCCGGAGCCGGCATAGGAGCTCGCGCCTCTGCCACGGCTTATCACCGACGAGGATCGTCGCAACAACCAGAGGCGGGAGCACCGGCTCGGCATCACTGAGATGGACGAGGAAGCCATGACGTTATGGCGCCAACGCTTCCCGTAGGACATCATCAATGAGCGCGAGTTCTAGACGAAAAGGAGGGCGCAAAGGGATAAGAGGAGGGCGAAGCGAGCTGGCTATCGCGAGCACAAGCATAGGCGAAAAGCGGCTCAATTCAACATGAGGCTAGGAGCAGTGTTGCCCTGGGAATCTGACGACGATTGGTATCTGCACGCTTACAGTCAGACGTCAGAGGAGGACACCACCAAGGAGGAGTCGGACGAAAAGGAGTAGTTGACTAATCTATTTTTTTATCTATCTATGCTGAGAACTATCCTCTACTCTCTATCTCTACTTCTTGATCTCCGCACTGTAAACGCTTTTTTGAAGCGCCGCACATTGCCATTATGTTGGAGATGCTCTAATATGGCAGATGAGTGCTTTAATGTTGCCCACAAGATGCGTGAGTATTACTAGTAGTATATTTTTCTTGCCATGTTGAGATTTTAAAACCATGAGTGCGAACATGCAGAGGAGCTATGAAGACCAAACACGGGATATTTGGGACATCTTCAACGAGCATGGCAAGTTAATGAGGAGCTGCACCGAACCTATAAAACGAGCTTTGGTAAGTAACAACCTTTCAATTACTTTCGTTTAGCCTCATGTTCTTCGATGTGTATATGTTGTAGTTTCTGTTTCTCTTAAGCCTCATGTTCTTCGATGTGTAATAAGAAGAGTCTTAATCATCCTAATGCTTTCTTTTTTAGCTTGATGTAGGAAGTGGGTGTTGTCACCTTGTAGTCTGTTTTTATATTTTTCCTTTTGAATTCATTTCTCCTAGTTCTGTTTATCTGGCTTCTACTAAATGGATCTGGGTTGCTAGTATTGATCTAAAAAAGAAGTAACTTCATGTCAGGATGCAGTTCCTGCGAGGAGGGAAGTATGGTCAACCTCGAGATCATGTTTCCAAAATGAGGCTGGATTACACACAAGGTGCCAGTACCCTAATGATGCTGGATTGGACACAAGGTGCAAATTCCCAGATGATGCTGGATTACACACAAGCCAGGTGGAGTCGTCAGCTGTTCCAGTCCTCGTGGCTCTAGTAAAGGCTGAAACAAAGCGTGTAGCAGCCCTTGAGAATGTAGCTGAGTTCCTGAAGAAGCGAAAAGAGCAATCAGATGCTCTCTTCACCCATGCCAAGGAACAGATGGAAGAAGCCAGAATTAAGCTAGCAGAGGCAGAGTAGGCTAGGCGTCTCCTGCTATCTAAAACTGTTGTCAATACAAAATTTCCTTCATAGTAGCTAGGTTCAAATGTTTATCCAGTCAGCATGCCTGTTGTGATGTCCATGCATTTACTGACGTGGCACAATTTTTTTCGGGTCATGTAATAACAACAATTACTTTCCAAACAATAACAGGCAAAGCATTGGACATGGTATAGTTCACGCGCAAGCCCGACATTCCAAGTTCAACTTCCACATCAAACTCATGTTCACAGATATATGCACATTCATACAAAATGTCCACAACCATGATTCACTTCAAAGCCAAAAAAAATTGAGGAAAGTTATGAATAAAGAAAAACCCCTAGTTCCTGCTACCAGTGCGAGCACAACAAGTCAAGACCATGCGTAATTAATTATATTTTGGTCATTTTTTGTGTTCTAAAATGCCGGCCGGCTCGCCGAAAGACGTGTTGCCGGCACAAGTGCGGATTCAATGAAGGCAGGCGTGGCAGTCTGAAGCCGGTTGCATGCGGCGAGGAGGCGTGTTTAGCCGGGCCTGCAGCGAGTGGGGCCATCTTGGCCGACATGCCGATTCAATGCCTGCGCTATGAGAGGTCCCGTCCGTGTTAGAGCAATCACTCCCTCCCGTCCTTTTTTGTTTGGGTATAACAAAATCTAGTTTTCCATTCACATTTTACAAGTAAAATTCGTGGACAAACTTTGACCCAAAATACGATGGGGACTAGTAAACCAGAACGGAGGTAGTAGTTTTTTTAATCAAAGAAGGGTTTCCCCCTTCCGATTTTTGTTAATGAAAGCCAACGTCTAAATCTAAACCATAGTATTTGCCCTAGAACTACCAGGTTCAACATCTCACAACATAAACCCATACAACCATACGCCAAGGAGGTACGTAGTACTATGAATTCCATTTTCGCTCCATACCAATAGTTCTAAAAACTACTTAGTACTTATAACGCGCCATTGAAAATCAGAACTCTTAACCCCGCTAAAAATGGTATTTTAAACATGGCTACTCGATCTGTGGCAACTGGTGAGCCACCGCCTCCAAGTCATTCACCTGTTGTCCCGACCATCAACTACTATGGATCAAATTATCACGCGAGCTGACTATTCCTACAAAGGTGCGCTCCACCACATACCTGGTACCCGCAAATGCAGCAATCATACACCTAGGGTTTTAGGGTTTATTTGTTAATGTTGCCTTTACGTAACACTCATGTGTGCGAGACAGCGAGAGACTAACTGCGTGCGTGCGCCTCTTCTCTTCGTATATGTACTCCACCGTTTGTGTGGTGTCCAAAAAATTATAATAACTACTAGCAATGTGCCAATGCGGTGCCACATGATCACAGTAGATTAATACATATTCACCGATTTGATAGAAAAAAAGTCTAGTTTTGAAATACGTATATCACTAAAAATATGTTATGTTTCACTCAAAATATATTCTTTTGGCGGTTTTGATGAGATAAGGGAGGAATGTTGTTGGTTTCAAGATTCGAGAAGTGGTATATGTATAATTTCTACTCTTACTAGCAAGATGCCCGTGCGTTGCATGAAACATCAAGATCTTGTGGGAGAAAAGGATGAACGAGGGAAGGCCTTATCTGCAAATGTGGAGAGGAGTGCGGGTAAATTGCCATAGTTTCCTTCCTAGCCGTCAGATATAAATCGGATGACCTATATTACAAGATGGCAGGCCCACCATCATCACCAACTCTGTTTTTTATCCCTACTCTTATAAAAAGCATAGTCGGTGATGATCGTGTGCCTGCCATCCTGCAATATAGGCCGTCCGATCTATCTCTAACGGATAGGAAGGAAACTATGGCAATTTTGCAAAAAGATACCCACACCCCTCTCCACACTTGCAAATAAGGCCCTCCCTTGTTCATCCTTTTCTCCCACAAGATAAACAACTCATACAAATGCATCTTGATGTTCCGTGCAACGCATGGGCATCTTGCTAGTTGTTGCAAAAAGCCCATGTGTGTGAGAGAGAGGGAGAGAGGAGGAGGACGGAGTGCATGTGTGACAAAGACACAAAGAGTGTGTGTGCGAGAGGTATCAGCTTAAAATGAGGCGATAGTGTGTGTGTGCACGATCGAGAGGGCGTGTCTCAAGAAGGGAAGTAAAATCTACATAGATACAAGGAGCGGGAGAGAGACATGTATGCGATAGTGGAATCACGAGTGTGCGGGTGTATAAACCTATCTAGAGGCTAGTCGATAAATGTTTGTGAGAGAAATACGAGTCGGGGGTGCAAAAGCGAGAGTTTTGTGTGTGAGAGGGAGAGACGGTAGTCGGGAAGGGGAGTGGAAGTAGGAGTTGTGTGTGTGTGAGAGAGACAGAGGGGGGGATTTTGTCTGATCGGTAAACAAATGAGACGAAAAGGAGACCGCAACAAATGTTTTGTCCACATGAGAGACAGATTAATTTTAGTGGTATGATTAATATCTAGAGACATATAGGGTGTGTGAGAGAATCTCGTAGAGAGAAAGACAAAGTGAAAGACGAGTGGAGACTGTGTGTGTGGTGGTGAAAAAGAAAGCTTAGGTACCTAGTGATACGAGAGAACGGTAGAGACGTGAGAGATAATGAAAACCGTGTAATGTATAATGATAGGGAGAGTGTGACACTTCTCAAGGGAGACGTCGAGAGACCATGTTTGCGAGGATAGGAGAAACATGAAGTGAGCGTGCGGGTGAGCTGGAGAAAAGAGAGTGATAGCTACATGAAGGAGCATGCATGCGAGATAGATGGGCGTGAAAGGAGTGAACATAAAAGGGATTCAAATGTTTGAATTCGAGATGATGATACATGTAATCCATACTCGAACCAAAATTGATCTATCAAACATGCATACTCATATGAATTGATGCGCATCTATGTTATTTGATATGTAGATATTACTGATCCATACATTTTAGTAGAACATAATTTGGTTTAATTTTATCATTCAACCTTATGATTTTGAGATCATTGTATTTGTAAATCATATTATACATATAAAGGAGCAGAATTCTTTGTTGTACTTTTGGAAGTAAATATAAAAATATGATGTATATAGAATTTTATTCCAATCGAAAATGGATCCCGCCTGAAAAAAATAGAATACAAACGGGATTCGAATTGAGTTGGCGCGGTAAACGTGCACTCTCCAAAATTTGAACAAAGCGGGGAAAGTCGCAGTAACTGCTCGAAACCAAAATCTGCGAGATGGAAATTACTAGTGCCTATCCCTGCCACGCAAAGCCTATCTGCTCGATTTCTATAGGTTTCGATAGGGGTAGGTTTGTAATTTCACTCAAACGTGACTTAACCGCCTCTCACCCGGATTCATACACGGTGGGCGACAAAACCTAATGTGTCCTCGGCCGAAATTGACTCCCTCCCCGATTCATACACGGTGGGCGCCAAAAACAAACTCTCGTCGGCAAATATTCGGTGTATGCGAGATTACCGTCATATCCCCAACCGACTAATATTGCTGTGATGTAGGAAATTTGAAATGGGGGCTAAGTTTGTAATTTTCCTTGCATTTGAGACAAGCGCGCCCTGAAGACATGGTTCCCCCATTCCTCTCCACCTACATTTCCCAATCCGTACTCCGTGGGCGCCAAAACATCCTCTCCACCCCAGCCTCCTCCGTCTGCCACCCCATCCACCGCCGTCCTCCTCCACCATGCCGGAGCTGATACCCCGACACCGCCGTCCATTACAAGAGATCGACCTCTCTCATCCACCGCTTCGGACCAGGATCCTTGCATCCCGTCCTCTCGCTTCATCCCCGCCGTCGTCCACCTTGCCGGCACCGCTCCTACGACCGTCTCGTCCACCGTGCCTCGCCGCCACCGTCTACCCTCCTAGATCTGCTACCACGCCGCTAACAACCATCGCTACCGCAACACCGTTAAATTCTCAGCAGATGCATACACAGCGCCGCACCAGAGGCGGTACTCTTTCGTATCTTCTCAACTTATTTATCACAGCAAGAAAATAGATCGCCACTGCTTTACTCTGATTTCTTGTCCATCACTTGCTTGCTAGTTGAAAGAAAACATTGGTTGCGAAGTTGCCTTTGTCCGATTTGCACCTTCAGATCCGCCATGGCACGCTCAACACTACACTCCCAATGCTTATGGTTTTCCCCTTTTATATTCCACACTAGTTAAATCACAGTAGACTAAATTTCAAAATTGGGTCAGTCGATATTTAAGAGCTCGCCGGAGTTCGCCGGTGCGAACGAAGGGGCTCGTGTGGGGACGGTGGTTGTGGGGGGTGGTGGTGGGGCCTCGCCGAACAAAGAAAACTCGACGCGGGGGGGGGGGGGGGGGGGGGGGGGGGGGGGGGTGGCAGAGGAACACAGGCGATGGGGGACGGTGGTCCGGCCGGCGGCCCGTGCGGTGTTCTGTATGGGAAGAATCAGAGACGATGAAGAAGAAGGGTTAGGAGACATAGGATCTTCATCCAACCGCCTGAAATGGTCGACTGACCCAAATGACAAAAGTCATGCGACTTGCATGCAGACATGCCTTTATATTAAGTACCATCATCATACCTGCTTAGCACTGCTCCTGAATCCATCAAGCTAAACAACGTGCCACTCATATTTCCAAACTTGTTGCTCAAGTACGAATCTGATATGATGTTGATATTACTAAAACAGATAACATTTAATTAGTCAGCTAATGTTCCTACTTTACTTTCGAAAAAGCACGTGCACCACATATAGAGAGACAGCAGGTAGTTGCTTTCTTAATGCGCTATGGTTCATCATGTGTGGGCACTGCGCAATGAACATTTTATTATCCAAAATCTGCTTGCTCTTTTTAGCATGTTCCTCTTCCGTTCTTCTTTAATAAGTACTCTCTCCATTCCTAAATACAAGTCTTTGTATAGATTCCACCATGGACTACATATGGAGCAAAATGAGTGAATCTACACTCTCAAATGTATCTGGATACATCTGTATGTGATCCATAGTGGAAATCTCTACCAAGACATATATTTTGGAACAGAGGGAGTATGATAGTAGTACAGTATCTTCCTTGTAGTGAAGATGAGCAGGGACATTTGAAGTGTAGAGGACTATACGGTCGGTTGTGATGGACACTTTGAACTCTTCATGCCTCTTTGATTCGTAGGATTTTGTAAACATGGGAATAGGATTTGTAGTGGCCTGCCCACTTGAATCCTATAAGAATAGCAAGGAAATGCGGGGAGTTGTGTTGCCTTTGAGAGTTACACTAATATTAACTGTACCGCACCTTCAGTTGAAGAGAGCTGGTATCCGAAGCCTTTCTAGCCGTACCAGCAATACTAGCACATATATTCCAGCAAGTTCCACTTTGCTGATTTTACTCTAATGCTTACGGTTTTCTGGTTATATGTACACTATGATCTGTGTAGCTGCTTTGTGTTGCACTAGCAGCAATCCACTCTTGAAGCTAAACACTGCAATGACTTACAAAATTGGCACCAAGGCATTGAGTGCCATTCTGGATGCAATGAAACTCATACGCTCCCCACTTGTTGATTCTTGTTCAGAATATGATCCTAATGACTATTCTAACCTCGAGGAGTCAAAGGCAGATGGCTTGTCCTGTTCATCCATCAAGGTGCCTGTTCTAATTTGGCAAGGTTTTATTGATTGTGCATATCTTGCATATGTTGTCTTGCATTTCTTCTACTTTGTTGCACCGCATCTGCTTAGTTTACTCATCATATATGTCGAGATGCCATGCCCATCCATTATCAATACATATTCCATCTATCATCATACCATGTTTTTCAACTCAAATGTTGTTCTTGTGCATCAGACATCAAAAAGGAAGAGGGTGATTGCCGAACCTGAAGGAGCACCAGAAAAGTCCTTGAAAAACATGGTTGTGCCAGAGAAATTAGAGAGCACCCCACTTATATTGGTTGTACAACCAGTGACACAAAACGTAGGACCGACTCTAGCAGACTGTATGCATACTTCACTGGCCACACCACTAGCCCCACCACACAGGACCTGCACTCCAGCAAAAGGTATGCCGATTTCAGTTGCCATAGCACCAGCCGTACCACAGAAAAATCCCACTCTAGCAAAAAGTACAGCAAGTCCACCAGCCGAAGACCTATCCCAAGTGCAGAGATGGCCAAATCCTGCAGATTGGAACCCCATTCTAGTTATTCCCAGTTTAAAAGACAATGCTTTCAATGTTGTTAGGGACTACATGCATATATTCCCATCATGGGAAGATTATACACTACTAGGGAAAACCTTATACACAGAATCTTAGCAGCAGCGAGGTTTAAAAACGAACGCTACTGCTAATTAGCAGTATCGAGCTTCAGAAAACCACGCTAATAATAGCCCAGTAGCAGTAGCACTCTAGGTGAAATGAGCGCTGCTACTACAATTGTCACGGTGTTGCCCTCAGGCTAGATATAGTAGTAGCGCCCTTCTCCTGGACGCGCTACTGCTAAAGTACTTAGTAGCAGCGTTTTTCTTTAAAACTCGCTGCTGGTAAGTATCATCCCCTCTTGCAACTAATTAAGTTTATTCCAATACTGCTAAGCGAACAAAGTGTTTACCACCTTAAATATGTTACTTCTCAAACTATCTTGAGCACTTGGTCTTCATTGAACTGTATGTGTAGGATTTGTGGCTGCAATATGAATCTTCACCTGTGCCTATACAGGTATGGTGAGGATTCATGTTGACTATTTAGATTCTACACAAAAAGATCAATGATGACCAATGTATATTTTTGATGTTTTTAGATGCTTAGCCTTAGCAGTAGCATTTTTTCTGGACAAAGCGCTACTGATATTGGGCTTAGCAGTAGCGCGTTCCCTGTACCCACGCTACTGCTACAGCAAGACAAAACACGCCCCCCCCCCCCCCGCCCCCCCCCCCCCCCGCACACTCATCTCTCTCAATCGTCCCCCACCACCCGACACCGGCAGCTGCGGTTAGGGTTTCTCCTTCGCCACCGCGCGCCACCACCACTGCCGCCGTAGGTAATGCTCCTCCCCCCTCTCACCGCCCCTCTGCTAGCTGCTCCTCCACCCTCTCGCCGCCCACTCTGTCACCTCCCGCGTGCTCTGGCCGTGCACCTTTGGCCAACTGCCCTCGATCCCCTCGCCGGCCGCTGTCGTCGGCCCCTCTCATAGTTAAGTCACCGACCTTCCCCTCATCAGCACCCCCGACCGAGGTCACCATGCCATCCCCCCTCCTCGTCAGCACCCCCGGAGGGTTGCCCTACCTAGATGCAGCGAGGGCTTACGAATTTCATATGGATACCTAGATGATTTTGTTTTTCTATAATAAGTTATTTTTTGCAAAATGTAGGTGCCAATTTAGTTGAAATGCTTTGGTAAGTGGTACAAGTATTTAGTTTGCAAGTGCTAAGTTAATCCCAATTAAATTTGCCACTTGTTTTTTTATCAGTTATCTTAGGCAATAGGGGCCAAATTAGAGGAAATGTGTCTTGGTAGGTGGTACCTTGATTTGGTAGATAACTTATTACAGATCTTAGGGTTATACCTTTGGTAGGGGCCCCTGAAATTGCTTCTCGTGGAAGAATCTCTTCATCTAGAGATATTCTAGAAGGGGTTAGTAAGCTAATTGAGAACTTGTTGTCTGTGAGTCTTGTTGGCTGATTTGGCATTTGCCTGCTAGCTGTTGGTTCTATTATAGAAGGTGTTAGTAAGTTAATTGAGAGCTTGTTGTTTACTTTTTAGGATCAGGTTCCACTATGAAAATATAACTGAAGAAGAACCAAAAATATCACATGCTACTGTTTTTCTTTCCTCTGAAATGGATCGTTAATACTTTGCTCATATTGCTTTAGGAAAATGGCGCCACTGCCACCACCACCATGCCGACTATGCAAGTCAAGGAGCGCCAACAGCCTTGCAACTAGCAAGCTATTCGGCATCTACTTCCAGCCAAGTTTCCTTCATGCGGCGGTAAGAAATTAGATGAAATGTAACAACTATTTTATTTTTAGTGTTGGTATTACTGCATTGTGTCATTTTGCTTTTTTTACACAGATCATCCCATGCAATGTGAGGTTGAATTCAATAAGCTGAAGGAGGCACTGTGACATTTGAGGCTCCTGGGGGGCCATACACTATGGAGGTCGAGAAAGGACGCAATATGTCGCAGATTGGAGGAGATGGATGGGCCCGTTTCCTCACCCGCATGCGTCTTACTGGTGGTAAGTTGATCAGCTTCTCCTTCAGAGCAGAAAGACCCAAGTTGACTGTCATTTATCTCAACCTGGTGGAAGATGATGAAGATGACAAAGATGATGAAGATGATGAAGATGACGAAGATAATGAGGACCCACTCGATGAAGATGATGAGAACCCACTTCATGAAGCCATCGTAGCTCAAAGAACGAGGCTGAGCGAGGAGGAGGTGTGCAACCTATGGGACATAATTCCGCCACGTGATGACTTTGTTGGGGTGCCATTCTTGACCCGCCTGACAAGTACCATGGTCGATCGGCATGAAATGGTATGTTATACTGACTGTAGTAATTTGATGATATATATGTATATGCTTTATTGTTATACTTACAAATGCAAATTATCCGATGATATGCTTAGTGAATCCGATGATATGCTTAGTGTAGAGTCCAATGATATGCTTTGTGGAATCTAATTGATGATATGCTTTAGTGTAGAGTCTGATCACATGCTTATTAGTGTAGAATCCAAGGAACTATTAGTAGTGTAGATAATCCATATATACTTATTAGTAGAATTCATGCTTAATTAGTACAAATGCGTAGTACTGTGTCTTTTGATAGTGTAGAAATCTATACTTAATAGAAATATATTTGCAAGAGTATGTGCGAGGCTAATTATTAATTGATATGTTTTTCTTATTCAGAAATTGCCAAAGAACCTATCTGTGAGTTGTGGTATCGATCCGGATGAAGAAGGCTCAGCTGGACTACGCCTTACCGCAAGGGGCTCCGTCACCACCTGTACTTACCGCATGGACACATACGGTCGCACACACTTAAACTCGGTTGGGTGGAAGAGATTCCTCGTTGGCAAGAATCTTTGTGTTGGACAGGCCATCCTAATTACTATCAGGAACACCCACCGCCCAGGCTTGAGGATGATGATCGTCATCGATATCATCTAGCTAGAACTACATATGTGTGTGTGGCTATATCATCTAGAACTACATTTGATGATCGTCGTCGATATCATGTAGAACTACATATGATGATCGTCGTCAATATCATCTAGAACTATATGTGATGATCTTCATCGATATCACCTTGTAATGCTTGAGGATGCATATGATGATCGTTATCGAGTAATTTGGAACGGAGGTAGAACTACCTAGTACCTATAATGCTTTATGAAATTTATATCTAGTAGTACCTAGTATCTGGAAATTGCAGTTTATTGAAACTAAAACTGGGTAGGAAACTGGGTAGGAAGCGGGAAAATGATGAAACACATAGTAGTAGCGTGGCGCTTGGAAAGCGCTACAACTAAGTAATAGTAGCGTGTTCTGGAAAAGCGCTGCTGATATAGTCAATAGTAGTAGCGCGGGTGCAAACCGTGCTACTACTAATAGTTAGATGTAGTGCCTTATTGGTAGCGCGTCTGCCTGCGCTGCTGATAGCCTCAAGACCTGCGCTACTACTAGGGTTTTCCCTAGTAGTGATAGTGAAGACAAACACCATTTTGACATCTTCTTGTCCCACTTACGTGTAAGTGCTATTATTCATGGTGATTATTTTCCTGTTTTCTGCTGATTGAACACATCAATGATTAACATTAAATTGTTGTAAGTAGGCGAGGGTCAATCTGGATAGTCATGACGAGCAAAGCTTGCTTGTGCTTTTCAAGGAAGCATTGCAGCAGTATCGGCGTTACGTGAGGAATTCACACTTTGATGGCAAGTCTATAAACGAATTTCTTGTGAAGTCTCATGTGCTAAATTTCATTGGCATTGAATTTCTTGTTATGCACTGGTCTCGTTCCAAGGATGAGGTATTGTCTATGATATCGCATGACAATTTGAACTTCTACTTTTCCGCATGTGCCTTACATATCTTTTTTGCAGGAAATCTGCTCGAAAAGGAATACCGATTTGAAAAGAACGTTGTGATATCGCAAATATGTTGCCCGCTGCTTTGCTCTTGTTAGTACCTGTTGTCCTGTATCACTGTACTTGCATACATACCTGGTTCATTATGTGACAGCAGTATGCATGATAGGTTGCTTATCAATTGTTTGCTCCAAATTATCTGATCTGTATGAATGGTTACATTAGTGTAGAATATATCCAATGCCAATGAAAATTTTTAGCGCTGCATTGTTCTTGTAAGTACCTGTTGTCCTTTATCAGTGTACCTATATTGACAGGTAGTTGTTCATGTACCATCACTCTGCAACTTATTTTCCTTCGCCCTCCATTTTCTACACATAAGATCTATATTTACTCTTACCATAAGGTTGGATAACACCGATGGTACTGAAGAAGTTTAGCTCTGCATTGCTCTTGGCTGTACCTTTTGCCTGTATCACTGTACTTACATTTATAGCTACTTGGTTATGTAGCATCACTCTTCATCTTATCTTAAATATTCACCAATTTTTCTTATATTGTCACATCTATATTTGCTCTTAACAAAATGTAGAATAAAGGCAATGGTTATGAAGAAGATTCTGTGGTAAACTTCTTGTATTACCCCCCCCCTGTAAGTGCATCTAGTGCCACCCCTAGTTGGTTTTGGAGCATTGACGACAAACCTAGTTGAGGGACTAATGTGTTTGTGATAATTGCAGGAAAACACAGGTAGAAGTCCCTCATTGATGCGGTTTTACTACCAGAGATGACCCCTAAAAATGTATGAAGACATTGAAGACAAAGGTGGTTTATGAAGATATTCACATTGAAGACTATGACAAAAGAAGACACGTTATGAAGCCTATGGAGCTCGAAGACTTAGATCTTTCGTAGTTCTTTCTATTTTGTGTTGTGTCATAGGAACCACTGCACTGTTAAGTGGGGTCCAGGAGAACCAGTCAGACTGATTGAAGTGATTCCTAAATAAATCAAAAACCTATGTCTTCGAACGAAGACAATGAGAGCGAATCTTGTCCAGAGCCGGACAAGTCAGCTTTGCTTGTAGCCCAAGCAAAGTTACCATGAGAGTTTGAAATCTGACCGTTCAGACACGTGTCAGTTCCTTAGTGACCCAGGGTCATTTCGGACAAATCAGGTCGGGTTGCCAAGTGGCTATAAATAGCCCACCCCCACAACCATAAACGGTTGGCTGCTCAGATTTCAGTGCACGGCTTTTGTCGTTTGAGAGCAACCCACCTCGAAGCCTTTGAGAGAAAATTCCTAGTGAGGAGAAAACCCCTAACCACCCTGAGCGAGAGCAATTGGGCATCACTTGAGTCTTCTTGTCTGTGTGATCTGAAGACTTATTACACTTGAGGACTGTGAATCCTCCAGACGGTTAGGCGTCGCGTTCAGAGCATCCAAGAGACATTGTGGATTGCCAGTGAACGAAGTTTGTGAAGGTTTGGGAGTCTACCTTGAAGACTTACCAGAGTGATTGGGCGAGGACTAAGTGACCTTAGCTCAAGGAGAATACGGTGAGGACTTGGTGTCCTGGACTGTGTGTTCAGGACTGGGTGTCCGGGACTGTGTGTCCTAAGGTTTAAATACCTAGCCGCTCCAACCAGACGTACAGTTGTCACAGCAACTGGAACTGGTCCAACACATCATTGTCTTCAACGAGTCACTGGTTTCATCTTCACTTCCTTTTTCTTACTGTTACTCATTGTGAAGCCATTGCATGCTTGCTCTATCTTTTGTCTTCACAACGTGAGTGTATGATCTGTTTGGCTTCATAACTTCTTCCTACCTGATCCTTATTACACTGCAGCTGTTTGTCTTTGTGCTTTCACTCTATTGAATACTTGACCATGGCTTGCCTAGTGTAATCTAACTTCCGCTGCATAGTAATAGGCAAAGTCTTCACTGTTTGTCTTCATAACTCCCACGTATTGAAGACTTTCATAAAAATCGCCTATTCACCCCCCCCCCTCTAGTTGATATAACGCACTTTCAATTGGTATCAGAGCAAGGTGCTCCCTTGTTCTGTGTGATTCGGTTTAACCACCTGGAGTTTTAGCTATGTCGACTGCAGGGATAATCAAAGTCTCCGCTACGTGCCCCGTCTTCGATGGAACTGAATATCCCTACTGGAAGAATAAGATGCGCATGCATCTTGAAGCCATTGACATCGACCTATGGTATGTCGTCGAGAACGGCGTTCCCAAGGCTGGAGAAGGTGTCACTGCTGCTGATGTCAAGAAGTTCACTCAACTGGACTCTACCGCCAAAAATATCATCTGTGGCCATCTAACAAAAGGACAGTATGGCCGTGTGAGTGCCTTGAAGACATCCAAGCTGGTCTGGGACTGGCTCTCCAAGGTCAATGAAGGCGTCTCAACCCAGAGAGATCAAAGAATCAGTGTCCTTCGCAACCTCTTCAACTGCTTCAAGCGAAATGACAATGAGAATGTCCAGCGCACATTTGATCGGCTCACTGACATCACAAATGAGCTTCAAGCCCTCGGCGCCACTGAGATCACCAAACATGAAATCGTCAAGACGCTGCTTAGGTCACTTGATAGTTCGTTTGACATCCTAGCCCTGATGATTCAAGAACGTCCTGATTTCAAGACACTCGATCCATCTGACATACTTGAGAGGCTCAACACACATGAGTTTCAGCATTCTGAGAAAAGAGATATCTACGGTCCAAACTATGGGCGAACTCGTGCCTTGAAGGCAAAAGCTGTTTCCTCATCTGAAGAAGAATCTGACAGCAGTTCTGATGATCCTGAAGACATTGGAAGGGAACTTGCAATGCTAGTGAAGAAGTTCCAAAAATTCACCAAGAAGAAAGGCTTCAGAAAATCTTCACGATCAAGCTCAAGGAATGATGAAGCTTCTGCTCATGACTACAAGAAGAAAACATGTCACAAGTGCAAGAAAACTGGACACTTCATCTCTGAGTGTCCATAGTGGGACAATGAGAAAAGAAGGAAGAAGAAGAACAAGGAATATGATTCTGACGACAAGAAGAAGAAGAAATACTCAAAGTCTTCTTCCAAGTCTTCCTCAAAGTCTTCATCACACAAGATGTAACATCCCAAAATTCTAAATTTTGGAATGTTATAATAAATAGATAGACTTGATGGATTGTTTGACTGATTGACTGAAAGTGAGTGAATTCAAAACTTTTGGAAGTTAAATGAGAGGGAATAAAAGGACTTTCCCAAACTTTCATATTTGCTTTCTGATCCCCGTGAATTCAAATCCTTTTCAAATACAAAACCCTCGAGAGAAGATGACATGACTTCTTCCATTTATTTAAATGACAAGGGGTGTTGAAAATATTTGAATTTCATTTGGAAAATAATTCCAATTCTGGAACTTTATGCAACTCAATGATTTTCACGAGAGAAGATAAAATGACTTCTTCAAATTATAAGAAATATGAGTTGGGAGTTTCAAAGAATTAAATTCAAAGTTCTTTTGAATTTATTTTTAATTTGGATTTATTAGAGTTTTATTCAAATTATTTTTCTCCAAAAATAAAATATATGGAAATTAGGGTAACATGATTCCCTACATTAGAAAATTGGAGAAAAATTAATTTCAAATCATTTTGGTATTTTTAAAATGATTTTTACTGGATTTTAATAGACCAGTAGCACTCTTTGTTTTATCTGAATTTGTGTGGATTTTATTTGAAGTTATAAAAATGTTCATCTCGTAGAAAATCTTTTTCTGAAAATTTTGATATATTATATGCCTATATAATATTTTTAATTATTTTGCTTTTATTATTTTAATTGTCTGGAAATAATGTTCTAAAAAAAACAAAAAAAACAAATCTTCTCCCCGACTGGGCCGGCCCAGCTAGCCAGCCAGGCCTAGCCCAGCCGCGCCGCCTTCCACCTCCGTCGCCGATCGGGAATCCTCCCGGAGACCGACGCCGCCCCGCCTTCGGCCACCCCCTTCCCTAAGCAGCGCCCCTGCCTTTAAAAAGGCGAGGCCGCCGCCCTCTCTCTCCCCGTTCCTCCTCCTCGCGTCTCGCCGCCGCCCCGCAGATCGCCGCCGCCGCCGCTCCACTCGCCGCCACCGCCTGCACGCCGCCGCCTCGCTTTGCCACCGCGCCGCGCCCGCCTGCTCGCCTCGCTGCCGCGCTGCCCCGCGCCGCATCCACAGCCGCCCGCGTCACGCAGCCCGGACCTCGCCGGAAGCCGCCGGAGTTCGCCGCCGGTTTTCCAACGGAAAACCGCCCCGAACGGTAAAATTCTAGAACGGTTTTTATTTCGTTTTTTTTGGTTAGTTACATCGGTTTTTATAAAAAAACGGTTTTGTTTAGATTTACTTATGTAGCGAATGTTCATTAGTTTAGCCTCTGTAGTGAACGAATTCGTCACATATGCTTCTGTAGTGACCGCTCGTTCTGTAGAAATTTTTCTTTTTTACTAATTTCGGTCAGGGACCTATTCGTGATAACTTTCTTCACAGTTTAGTCCCTGTACTTCAAACGACCATAACTTTTTACTCGTTAGTCCAAATCCAACGAAACCAACGCCCACTTCTTCGTAATGATCTCCTCTATCCATTAAACCAACTCAAACATGTTTTTGAAAAATTTATAATTTGAATTAGATCAGTTTTGAATTCAAACTTCGTTTGATCATAACTTGAGTTTCGTAGCTCCGTTTGAGTTGATTCTTTTTGCAAATCGAAGCTCTTGACCTAAACATTCTAATAAGGCCAAACTCACATAATTTTGGTACTGTTAGAAATTGTTTTATGTTGCAAGAGCTATTTGCTTGGTTTTGATGTTTCCAAATCGACTTCTTCGATCTTTTTGATCTTTTGAGTGATTGCTTATGTGTGGTTACTATTGCTTGCTTACGATAGATTGACTGGAGTGTGACGAGTAGAGCTATCAAGATTTTTGAGTGCGAATCATGTTCATCAACATTGCAGGCAAGGTCACACTTTGATCATATCCCCTTCCATACCCAGTTTTTTTTCCATTAGATCAATCTTCACACATTGCATGATTAGGATCTAATTAAACTGTGGGATGGGAAGTAGTTGAGGTAGTACCTATTACCTGTTTATTATCAAACCTTTGGGAGTTACTTCTACGTTTGCTTATTATGCCATGTTATGCTAGTAGACGTGGATTGGGTTTTGAGAGTATCCATGACAGATGTGAGATTGATAATTTAATGGTTTACCTAAGGTGGCAACTTAAACACACATCTGGGTGGATTGAGGCACCTGATGTCTATCAGGACTTGCCTGTTTTTATTTCGGACCGCCACCCAGGCTCAAAGGGATCATGAGATTATTCATACTAGAAACTTCCGTGTGCGGCCACAAGCCATTATGGGCTCTGGCATAGTTGATTAAGTTGTGCGAACTCTTACAGTGGTAGACTAGCAGATGTAGGGGATGTAGGTGGTACGGTCTACCCGATCGTAAGGTGCTAGCGCTTCCGAAAGACTATGTCTCGGTCATCCGTTTCTCAAACACCATGTAGTGCGAGAAATCCAACGGAGGCGATCGAGTCTTGTGGGGAAAAGTGCGCAAACCTCTGCAGAGTGTATAAACTAATCATGATTAGCCGTGTCCCCGGTTATGGACATCTTGAGTATCTAGTTCTTGGATTATCCTATTGATCTCATCACGTTACTTTAAATGAATATTGTTGGGTTTTAATGATGTTACTTAATTGGGATTGAGAATGCTGTCAACCATTCTCAATGTTTAACAACCACCATGATAGTAATTAATCGTATTCCTTTGCAGTAGGGAAAAATTGGCTTTACGAAAAAACCTTATAACCATAGAGCTTTTCCACCAGCCAAATATGCATGTAGTGATAGTCTTTATTCATCATTCTCTATGGTGTGAATTTGCCAGTACATTCAATGTACTGACCCTCTGTGGCTGCAACGTCTCATGTTGCAGGATTATCTTACGACGAGTAAGTGATACGTTAGGGTTACAATTTCTACACTCAACTTTGCCGTTGGTGTTGATGGGAATCCACAACCTTGTTGCTTCCGCTATATGGATTGAGGTAATAGTATTTACGTTACTTTATACATGTGATTTACCTCTGTTATAAATCCTTCGAGTACTGTGTGTGTCAGCATACCGATCTAGGGATGACACTTAAGCACAGAGACTTGATCCATTCGGGTCAGGTCGCTACAAGATGGTATCAGAGCACATGTTGACTATAGGACGTGACCCTAGAAACTGGCAAGCCCATAGCAAAGATTTTTCTCTACAATTTTCCCTTTCAAAAAGATCTTTTACCTCTCTTCTCTTCTGAGCTTATTCAAATATTCCATTTTAGTGAGACCATACCCCTTTCCCCTTTTGACCCCACGAAGATTCGACTGATGAGACCACTCCAAGAAGTACAAGATATCAGACAACTAAGACCACTTCGGAATGAACAGTATTTTCCGTGCATCTGAATAATGGAAACTACAACGGTTGAAGACAGAAGACAAGTAGAATTTGAAGGCTCTGAAGAATTCCCAGATTTGTATGACCTAGGAAGGCTACCCCTTATGGAACTTGGCAGACTATGGAAGCTGTCAATACCCGAGATCAAGGTGTATCGGAGAAAGACTGAAACAAGGAGTATGAGAACTCGAAGTTTTGTCAAAGAAACCCTAAGGCAGGAGATATCAACTGTGGAGAGATAGCTCATGGAAATGACAAGAGCAGAAACACGGTTATCCGTGATGTCATCGCCCGCTGATGCTATTGTCACCATGCTGAGTTAAGGATGCAGTTTTAACCTTAGCTGGTGTATCACCAGGATCTGGAGTAGTACAACAAGAAGTTTAAAATGGAGCCACAAGAAGCCGTATTTGAAAGGAAGCATTTCGTGAAGAACTTAAGACCAGAAGTTGAAAGCAGCCAAGCTAGAGAAGTACAACCTTGAGATACAGGAGATTCGTCAGGAACTGAAGGACAGTAGGACCATGGTTCATGCCAAGGATGTTGAAACCCAGAAGTTTGGAATGCCACTCCAGAAATATTAAAGGACGTCACAAGAAACTTTTTGTCAACAGAGAGGATCAGGAAGAAGAAAAGGAGAAGGACAAACACGATCGGAAGAAGCCATTGGAGGCATGAACAAGACTTGAAGAGTTTGGCGACGTTGACCTTAGAAGACCAAACCCCTGTTATATACCTACGTTAGATGCGACGTTTGTGAGCTGTCATTTGTTTGATGTTTTTCGACAGCCACAACAAAAATCTGTCTTTTCAAAACTTTTGTTTGTATTGTGTGCACCCCTCTCTATCTCTCTTATCTCACCTCAAACCCATGGACCCAATAGAGGATGAATGGAGATGAGCTTGTATTTTCGGGACCAATGAGTCAATTGGAGACAGACCGATGGATTCAGAACATGGAGGATCATATGGAGAACAACCCTATAGTTGGAAATGATATGACCCAGCATGCTCTTCAATGCTTTGAAAGAGGTGCTGCTACTTGGTGTAGGATGTAACAAACCATCAATAGATGCCAAGGAATAACCCCTTGGAAAGACTTTAAGTTGACTTTGCTAAAGTCTCAGTTTGTGTCCCAGAAGTTGAAGCCTTATGGAAAGGACGTGAAGAAACCTTGTGCATGCAAGATTTGTGGAGAAATCAGACACACCCATAAAGAACACAAGGATGAATGCCCTAATTGTGAAGGAAGTCACCCAGTTGAAGAATGCCCAATTAGGCAGCTTACTTGTTTCTTGTGTGAGGGGACTACCCACTATCCTGCTCAGTGTCACATTTACCCCATGGTACAACGAACCATCCAGCAGAAGAAAGAAGTAATGAAAGGAGCCCTCATGGAAATTTTAGAAGAAGTTGTGATGAAGGAAGAGATGGAGGACACATCTAAAGAGGACTCGAGTAAACCCTGCACTAAATCTTGCTATTCATGTGGAGAAGAAGGACACATCTCCCAGAATTGTATGAATGGGAATCTAGTAGAATTCCCGACAGAGGAAGTAGAATATGACCCACAGGAAATAGAAGCCATGATTGGCATGAAAAGGTCTAGGAAGAGAAGCAGATTGGATTCCAGGATGGACCTGAGTCGTATCACCTGTTACAGGTGCAAGGAATTAGGGCATTACCTCAACAGTTGCCCAAAAAGGAAACCTCGATACTTGTCAGAAGTAATATGTTTTAGTGGTAATGGAGCAGGGCACTTTGCCAAAGAATGCCCCAAGGAGAAGGAAACTTGCGCTAGATAGTTGAGTTTGCAACAAAAGTAATGGAGTAGTAGAAGTGAGAACATTTTCTTTTATATTGAGGTGTTGAGTTGAGACATGTAATGGAAAAGCGAGAGATTGTAATTAATTGAGAATGAATAAAGTAGCAACGTTGGCACTGATATGGATTTTATGAGTTGTTACTCCATGAAGAAGGATTTTGACCATTTTTTTAGGATATGAGAAATATGGTCTATGGAAGATTTGTGCATTTTAAGGGTGGTAGTACCCTGTAATGGACTTCGGACAAAATGAATATGAGTTTTGTCTCGATATGTGTGATGCCCCAAGAGTATGTGGGATGAAGTTGGAGACCGACAGTTGTTTGGACCAAAGGTGATTAAAGGAGTCAGAAGAGAATGTTAAGTTGATTCGAGATAGACTGAAGGTAGCACAGTCCAGGCATAAGAGTTATGTAGACTCAAAAACTCAAGGAGGTAGTCTATGAAATTGGAGATAGAGCATGTCTTCGTGTGACCCCTCTACGAGGAGTTAAACGATTTGGAGTTAAGGGACAGTTAGCCCCGAGATTTGTAGGACCATACCGAGTTTTGGAGCGTATGAGAGAAGTGGCCTACAAGTTTGAGTTACCCGAAGGACTGTCAGGAGTTCAAGATGTGTTTCACGTTTCCCAGTTGAAGAAGTGCCATGCAGAGATGGCCAATATTCCCTTGTAAGGACGCTTGACCGCGGAAAGGATAATGATGTTCCATGAAGTGGAATATGAACTTCATAAGTAGAGGTTTTTATCTCGGTATGAGGGATATCCCACGGGGATGAAGAGATAAATTACTATTGGATATAAAGGAGGTATGATGTTGGAAATATGGATCAATGAAAATTCCATGATGAGTCTGAGTAATCATGTCCTAGTTTTGGTGCCAATAGAAGGAAGGAAGACAATACAATTGGATGGATTTAAGAATACTAGGAAGTTGGAATAATGATAAGTTTCCCAATGATAAGTTCAAGGACTAAAGTGATGAGATGGGCCATAACCCACAGGCCCTAGGACCTGCCAAGAAGCAAGCACACTCTTGCTGAAGGAAAAACCCTGGAAGTGGATATGCCCTTATCGATAGACGATCTTATAGGAGTAACGCAAAAGCTGAGAGTTGTGAAGGAACGATAGATGTTTGTTTGGCTTGCAGAATCTATGGATATATCCGAACTTGGTTCGTCGAAATAGAAATTCTGCAATGCTTGTGAGAATGACCGAGTGTTAGAATGCGAGATTCACTAAACCGTATACAAGGTAATGATTTGGGTGTGGGATGGATTGATCACCATACCGACTTACTCTTATTATTCGCCTTGCTATATGAGATGGTAAATCTGAGTGACTTGCCTATAGTAGAGAGACGACGATATTAAACCTTGTTAAACCTTAGAATGGTATAAGAATTTTTCCCTTGTACATGGCAGCTTTTCGCCAACCGTAGGTTATACGGTGAGGATCAACCCAGACCCATTTCCTGCAGGAGAAACCATAAATGGTTGACCACCATGAGATGTCGATAGATGTTTAGTAATGGCGCCCGACCCGTCAGCTAAGAAGACCCAATCTCGGAATAACCTTGCCAAGAGGAAAGGACAGAAGAACTGTGGTAAGGTTATGCCATCACCGGAAGAGCCCAGAGAAAGGAATTAAACTGAAGATCTGAGAAGACCGGCCCTGTCAAAAATAAGGATGGAGTATATGAGTATTGTGTTGGAAATATGCCCTAGAGGCAATAATAAATTGATTATTATTATATTTCCTTGTTCATGATAATCGTTTATTATCCATGCTAGAATTGTATTGATAGGAAACTCAGATACATGTGTGGATACATAGACAACACCATGTCCCTAGTAAGCCTCTAGTTGACTAGCTCGTTGATCAATAGATGGTTACGGTTTCCTGACCATGGACATTGAATGTCGTTGATAACGGGATCACATCATTAGGAGAATGATGTGATGGACAAGACCCAATCCTAAGCATAGCACTAGATTGTGTAGTTCGTATGCTAAAGCTTTTCTAATGTCAAGTATCATTTCCTTAGACCATGAGATTGTGCAACTCCCGGATACCGTAGGAATGCTTTGGGTGTGCCAAACGTCACAACGTAACTGGGTGGCTATAAAGGTACACTACAGGTATCTCCGAAAGTGTCTGTTGGGTTGGCACGAATCGAGACTGGGATTTGTCACTCCGTGTGACGGAGAGGTATCTCTGGGCCCACTCGGTAGGACATCATCATAATGTGCACAATGTGATCAAGGAGTTGATCACGGGATGATGTGTTATGGAACGAGTAAAGAGACTTGCCGGTAACGAGATTGAACAAGGTATCGGAATACCGACGATCGAATCTCGGGCAAGTATCATACCGATAGACAAGGGAATTGTATACGGGATTGATTAAGTCCTTGACATCGTGGTTCATCCGATGAGATCATCGTGGAACATGTGGGAGCCAACATGGGTATCCAGATCCCGCTGTTGGTTATTGACTGGAGAGTCATCTCGGTCATGTCTACATGTCTCCCGAACCCGTAGGGTCTACACACTTAAGGTTCGGTGACGCTAGGGTTATAGAGATATTAGTATGCGGTAACCCGAAATTTGTTCGGAGTCCCGTATGAGATCCCGGACGTCACGAGGAGTTCCGGAATGGTCCGGAGGTAAAGAATTATATATAGGAAGTGCTATTTCGGCCATCGGGACAAGTTTCGGGGTCACCGGTATTGTACCGGGACCACCGGAAGGGTCCCGGGGGTCCACCGGGTGGGGCCACCTGCCCCGAAGGGCCACATGGGCTGTAGGGGGTGCGCCTTGGCCTACATGGGCCAAGGGCACCAGCCCCTAGAGGCCCATGCGCCAAAGGGACAAGAGGAGGGGAGAGTCCTAAAGGGGGAAGGCACCTCCGAGGTGCCTTGGGGAGGATGGACTCCTCCCCCCCTTGGCCGCACCCTTCCTTGGAGGAAGGGGCAAGGCTGCGCCCTCCCCCTCTCCCTTGGCCCTATATATAGTGGGGGGAAGGGAGGGCAACCATACCTAAGCCCTGGCGCCTCCCTCTCCCTCCCATGACACATCTCCCTCCTCCCGCAGCGCTTGGCGAAGCCCTGTTGGAATCCCGCTACTTCCACCACCACGCCGTCGTGCTGCTGGATCTCCATCAACCTCTCCTCCCCCCTTGCTGGATCAAGAAGGAGGAGACGTCACTACTCCGTACGTGTGTTGAACGCGGAGGTGCCGTCCGTTCGGCGCTAGGATCATCGGTGATTTGGATCACGACGAGTACGACTCCATCAACCCCGTTCTCTTGAACGCTTCCGCGCGCGATCTACAAGGGTATGTAGATCCACTCCTCCCTCGTTGCTAGATGACTCCATAGATAGATCTTGGTGACACATAGGAAAATTTTGAATTTATGCTATGTTCCCCAACAGTGGCATCATGAGCTAGGTCTATGCGTAGTTTCTGTGCACGAGTAGAACACAAAGTAGTTGTGGGCGTTGATTTTGTTCAATATGCTTGCCGTTACTAGTCTTATCTTGATTCGGCGGCATCGTGGGATGAAGCGGCCCGGACCGACCTTACACATACTCTTACGTGAGACTGGTTCCACCGACTGACATGCACTAGTTGCATAAGGTGGCTAGCGGGTGTCTGTCTCTCCCACTTTAGTCAGATCGGATTCGATGAAAAGGGTCCTTATGAAGGGTAAATAGCAATTGGCATATCACGTTGTGGTCTTTGCGTAGGTAAGAAACGTTCTTGGTAGAAACCCATAGCAGCCACGTAAAACATGTAAACAACAATTAGAGGACGTCTAACTTGTTTTTGCAGGGTATGCTATGTGATGTGATATGGCCAAAAGGATGTGATGAATGATATATGTGATGTATGAGATTGATCATGTTCTTGTAATAGGAATCACGACTTGTATGTCGATGAGTATGACAACCGGCAGGAGCCATAGGAGTTGTCTTAATTTATTTATGACCTGCGTGTCATTGAACAACGCCATGTAATTACTTTACTTTATTGCTAACCGGTAGCCATAGTAGTAGAAGTAATAGTTGGCGAGCAACTTCATGGAGACACGATGATGGAGATCATGATGATGGAGATCATGGTGTCATGCCGGTGACAAGATGATCATGGAGCCCCGAAGATGGAGATCAAGAGGAGCAAAGTGATGATGGCCATATCATGTCACTATTTGATTGCATGTGATGTTTATCATGTTTATGCATCTTGTTTACTTAGAACGACGGTAGTAAATAAGATGATCCCTCATAATAATTTCAAGAAAGTGTTCCCCCTAACTGTGCACCGTTGCGACAGTTCGTTGTTTCGAAGCACCACGTGATGATCGGGTGTTAGATTCTAACGTTCACATACAACGGGTGTAAGACAGATTTACACACGCGAAACACTTAGGTGGACTTGATGAGCCTAGCATGTGTACAGACATGGCCTCGGAACACAGAAGACCGAAAGGTTGAGCATGAGTCGTATGGTAGATACGATAAACATGAAGATGTTCACCGATGTTGACTAGTCCGTCTCACGTGATGATCGGACATGGCCTAGTTGACTCGGATCATGTAATCACATAGATGACTAGAGGGATGTCTATCTGAGTGGGAGTTCATAAGATGAACTTAATTATCCTGAACATAGTCGAAAGATCTTTGCAAATTATGTCGTAGCTCGCGCTTCAGTTCTACTGTTTAGATATGTTCCTAGAGAAAATTTAGTTGAAAGTTGATAGTAGCAATTATGCGGACTAGGTCCGTAAACCGAGGATTGTCCTCATTGCTTCATAGAAGGCTTATGTCCTTAATGCACCGCTCAGTGTGCTGAACCTCGAACGTCGTCTGTGGATGTTGCGAACATCTGACATACACGTTTTGATAACTACGTGATAGTTCAGTTAAACGGTTTAGAGTTGAGGCACCGAAGACGGTTTTTGAAACGTCGCGAAACATATGAGATGTTTCGAGGGCTGAAATTGGAATTTCAGGCTCGTGCCCACGTCAAGAGGTATCAGACCTCCGACGATTTTCTTAGCCTACAAACTAAGGGAGAAAAGCTCAATTGTTGAGCTTGTGCTCAGATTGTCTGAGTACATCAATCATTTGAATCGAGTGGGAGTTGATCTTCCAGATGAGACAGTGATGTTTCTCCAAAGTCATTGCCACCAAGCTGCTAGAGCTTCGTGATGAACTATAATATATCAGGGACATATATGATGATCCTTGAGATATTCGCGATGTTTGACACCAAAGTAGAAATCAAGAAGGAGCATCAATTGTTGATGGTTGGTGAAACCACTAGTTTCAAGAAGGGCAAGGGCAACAAGGGATACTTCATGAAACGGCAATTCAGCTGCTGCTCTGGTGAAGAAACCCAAGGTTGAACCCAAACCCGAGACTAAGTGCTTCTGTAATAAGGAGAACAGCCACTGGAGCAGAATTACCCTAGATACTTGGTAGATTAGAAGGCTGGCAAGGTCGATAGAAGTATATTGGATATACATTGTGTTGATGTGTACTTTACTAGTACTCCTGGTAGCACCAGGGTATTAGATACCGGTTCGGTTGCTAATTGTTAGTAACTCGAAATAAAAGCTACGGAATAAACGGAGACTAGCTAAAGGTGAGCTGACGATATGTGTTGGAAGTGTTTCCAATGTTGATATGATCAAGCATCGCACGCTCCCTCTACCATCGAGATTGGTGTTAAACCTAAATAATGGTTATTTGGTGTTTGCGTTGAGCATAGACATGATTGGATTATGCCTATCGCAATACGGTTATTCATTTAAGGAGAATAATCGTTACTCTGTTTATTTGAATAATACCTTCAATGGTCTTACGCCTAAAATGAATGGTTTATTGAATCTCGATCGTAGTGATACACATGTTCATGCCAAAATATATAAGATAGTAATGATAGTACCACCTACTTGTGGCACTGCCACTTGAGTCATATTGGTATAAAACGCATGAAGAAGCTCCATGTTGATGGATCTTTGGACTCACTCATTTTTGAAAGGATTGAGACATGCGAACCATGTTTGTTGGTAGATATGCATGAAGCAACTCTATACAGATGGATCATTTGGATTCACTTGATTTTGAATCAATTGAGACATGCAAATCATACCACATGGGCAAGATGACTGAAAGCCTCATTTTCAGTAAAATGGAACTAGAAAGCAACTTGTTGGAAGTAATACATTTTGATGTGTGCAATCCAATGAGTGCCGAGGCATGTAGTGGATATCGTTATGTTCTTACTTCACAGATGATTTGAGTAGATGTTGACTATATTTACTTGATGAATCACGAGTCTGAATTATTGAAAGGTTCAAGTAATTTCAGGGTGAAGTTGAAAGATCGTCGTGACAAGAGGATAAAATATCTATGATATGATCATAGAGATGAATATCTGAATTATGAGTTTAGCACATAATTAAGACATTGTGGAAATTGTTTCACAACTAATACAGCCTGGAACACCATAGTGTGATGGTGTGTCCGAACATCATAACTGCACCCTATTGGATATGATGCATACCATGATGTCTCTTATCGAATTACCACGATAGTTTATGGGTTAGGCATTAGAGACAACCACATTCACTTTAAATAGGGCACCACGTAATTCTGATGAGATGACACCGTATGAACTATGGTTTAGAGAAACCTAAGCTGTCATTTCTTAAAAGTTTGGGGCTGCGACGCTTATGTGAAAAAGTTTCAGGCTGATAAGCTCGAACCCAAAGCGGATAAATGCATCTTCATAGGACACCCAAAACAGTTGGGTATACCTCCTGTCTCAGATTCGAAAGCAATAAGGGATTGTTTCTAGAATCGGGTCCTTTCTCGAGGAAAAGTTTCTCTCGAAAGAATTGAGTGGGAGGATGGTGGAGACTTGATGAGGTTATTGAACCGTCACTTCAACTAGTGTATAGCAGGGCACAAAGAGTTGTTCCTGTGGCACCTACACCAATTGAAGTGGAAGCTTATGATAGTGATCATGAAACTTCAGATCAAGTCACTACCAAACCTCGTGGGATGACAAGGATGCGTACTACTTCAGAGTGGTACATAATCCTGTCTTGGAAGTCATGCTGCTAGACAACAATGAACCTACGAGCCATGGAGAAGCGATGGTGAGCCCGGATTCTGATAAATG
>NC_053025.1:307253304-307264431 GCF_003073215.2 Triticum urartu
GAGCGTCTACTCAGCATTAGGAATAAGATGACCCTCGGGCTCCGGAAGAAGGGAAAAGAGGCTAGGTGGCATGGTAAACCAAGGTTGGGCATTGCTGGAAAAGCTTTAATCAAGGTGAACTATCAAGGGGTTCCCATTATAACCCAACCGCGTAAGGAACGCAAATCCGGGAACATAACACCGATATGACGGAAACTAGGGCGGCAAGAGTGGAACAAAACACTAGGCGAGAGGCCGAGCCTTCCACCCTTTACCAAGTATATAGATGCATTAAGATAACATGCAATATAATGATATCCCAACAAGTAAATAAATGTTCCAACAAGGAACGGCCTCCAATCTTCACCTGCAACTAGCAACGCTATAAGAGGGGCTGAGCAAAGCGGTAACATAGCCAATCAACGGTTTGCTAGGACAATGGTGGGTTAGAGGTTTGACATGGCAATTTGGGAGGCTTTCAAGCAAGTGGTAGGCATCGTAGCAATGGCATAGCAAAAGAGCGAGCAAACTAGCATAGCAAAGATAGTAGTGATTTCGAGGGTATGATCATCTTGCCTGCACAGTTGTCAGAGTTGACTGGATCCTCAAAAGCAAACTCAACGGGCTCCTCGTTAGCGAACTCGTCTCCCGGCTCTACCCAAACAAGACAAACAAGCAACAAGGATACAATCAACCACGTGCAAGACCAAGCAATATGATGAAATGATGATATGCTATGCGGGATGCGATGCGGGATGCAAAATGCAAGATATGACAGGAAATGCATGAACCTGGCCTCAACTTGGAATTCCAAGGGTTCCACTGGAAAGAGATGAAATCGCTTGAAAACGATATAAAGAACCGCGCAATCGGAGTTACGGTTTGGAAATGGCAAGCGATTTTAAGAATGACACCGGTCTGCGATTTACAGCAAGTAGGCATCTAAATGCAACGAAATGAACATGCTACAGCCACCAAACATGACAACAAAACAATGGCAGGGATGCACACAAGATGCTTAACAAAAGACTAGCACTGAGCACGGCCAATTCATCCATTATGAGGTTCAAACAAGCATGGCAAAAACGCAAATGCAAAACAGATTCCAGACTTAGTGAAATTAACACTTGTCTGAAATTTCAGATCAGAAGCCCTCTTCGGAGCATCGAAACAACATGCTACAGGACCTGATTATGACAAATAAAGACATGGCATGGAGGTCTCACTTTTCCTCTTTAACAAATAGTCCCAAAGTGTTATCTTGAATATCAGTCTACAATCTACCCAAGCAATATCTACTCAACATAGCCCTCTCATTAACAAACAGAGTTCCCTCTAAGATGCCCGTTTGTGCAAAAGGGGTATCACCAAAAAAGATCCAAGTTTAGTAACTAAAGCGAGCGCCCCAAGGCGATACCTCATCGCAAAAAAACTCCGCAATCTTATGTTTAATGGCTTAAGTGTCGAAGATAGTGGGGACGTGAGGCTGGTAAGATATAAGCTCCACGTATAGGCTTCTGATTTATGCGTAGCTCGACTGTGCTACTCTCACCACGTGTCGACTAGATGGCAACGACACAAGTGATCATCGCACTGCTCATATTGATGCAATAAAATACCAAAACGTCTAGACAATGGCCATGTAGCAAACACCACATGTCGATGCGCTCAGGCCACTACATACTGACAAAAATGCAACATAGCATGCACGGATCAACTACAATACATCGGCAAAATCGCAAACAAGTTGACGATCTGCCCAGATTCACAACGAAGCAAAAGTAGAGCTCGATTGACTCAAGCTAGGGTGCTCCATAATTGCAAACAAAGACATGGATGGATAGAGCATAACAAGATTAACAAAACTCCTTTACTGATCATCCTCAAAAGAGGCACGGATCACTAGGAAACAAAGAACATATGGCATCATGAACTAAATAATCCCAGACTTAGTGAAAACTACTAAGTCCCTGAAAACAGATTTACCGGTCTTAGTGGGTCGCTTTGAAAAGTTAATCACATAGAGACCGTTCTCGACATGCCCAACAAAGGCTACTTTAAGAGTCTTGCTCCACAAGAGGGCCACGGAATCAATATCAAAGAAAGTGGCAAAGCCCATGAATGCTAGTTAACGAACGGAAAGTAAATTGTATGCAAGGGACTCAACAAGCATGACCTTCTCGGTCGTAAGATCATGAGAAATGACAACTTTGCCGAGTCCCAATACCTTAGAAGACGAGGCATCACCCCACTCAACATTGGTGGGCATGGATGGAATCTTTTGCACGTCCACCACCAAGTCCTTGCTTCCGGTCATATGATTAGTAGCTCCACTATCGAGCAACCATGATCCCCTACCGGAAGCAAACAGCCATCTCGCGAAGACAGGATCAATGTCTTGGGTTGTCCTCAACTGTGTGAACAGCCTTGTCATCATCACCTGCCGCAATCTCCTAAACAATTATCATGGAGTGTTCTCACCTCTGCGAGATAACGAAATGACGATAACGTTAGTGGAACCCTCCTAAAACGAAAAACATTATGTAAAGGACTCACAGCGCATTCCAATCATAGACATCGTCCACTCAATAAATGAGTGGCAACAATGAAACACAAAGTAGTTAGCGATTAACATAAGCACAGATGCTCCTCGACATCACTAACTTCAGCCGGGAAGCCTCCTTGCTAACCGCAATTTCACGAAGCAATCAAGCTGATAACACAAGAATGAGGAAGTGTGTGAAATGCACATGATCTCCTGCAAGGCATATGTGTACTCTCTTGAGGTTGGGTGAATGAAGCGATGTTGAGTTCTATATGCAGATGAATCGGCGCGTTTTCCGGCATGCATAAGCTTTTACGGAGCTGGGCCGAACTATGGGCATATGGAGTAAAACCAATATAACCTCTCATCGTGTGAATGTTGTATATACACACCTTATCTCCTCTCTGGCTCTCTAGAAGGTGTTTGCGGGCAATCCTGCTACGCAACCGGGGTCGGGGCGGGCCTCCACTCGCGAGCCCTTGACTACGGTGAAGACAAGGTTTGTAGGACTCGAGCGCTCGGCTGCGAGGTCGTTTGCCCTTGTCATTTGAACACCCCGGATTATTGACTTTCCCACATTTGTACTGCGAACTCTTGCCGGGTCGTTCAGCGTGCGTTTAAGTGGGTCTAGTGTTGCGTATTTTTCCGGGGCTGCCGGGTCGGTTTTGCTCCTGTGTGGTTGATGTGTCGTGTGTTGGCATCTTCATAGTGCACGCTGGTTCAGTGCCTCGTGTAGGCCTTGCATGGTGGGCCCCATGAACTGTCGTGCATCTGCATGCATGGCCGTCGAGCGGGCTCATCTTCCGGCCCGAGTCCGGCTCTGGTCGCGCGTCTCTTGCGTAATTCCGGCGCTTCGTATCTCCTCCGCGGCGACGGTGCGTGCATTTGTCGCTGAGCTTTCTTTCGGCGGCCCGGCGACCGAGGTTGCATACGCGGCGGACTGACCGAGGGAGGCCGCCACCCTGTGTGGGCGGGCGGCTTTAAACCATTTGGCCTCGCCGGAGTTGGAGGGCGACGGCGGTCGGGCAAAGGGCCCGAGACTTTCCAAGCGGCCTGGTTTACTACCGGTTAGACGCCTGTTCAAAGTTTTGTGCCGGAGCTGGTGTGTGTGGGTGAGCTTTGAGTAACCTTTCGCGCACGCCGTTAGAGGACCCGCCCGAGGGAGGCGCATGAGCGAAGGGCCTCGGGCGGCGCGTCGGGTTCGCCTGGTGGTGTTTGCAGCCCAACAACCCCTCCATTTTGGCCAAAACCCACCAAAACGCTGCCTCTTGTGCCACAGTAGTCATCCTGTAGTGAGAGCGTGGCGGTCGAGTGCACGATTCGCGATGGGGCGGCGGCCGTTGTAACACGAGAACCGCCACCTTCATCTTGGACTCTCCTAGCTTCTCTATGGCCTGGCCGCAGACCATCGATATAAAGAAACGCTCCGCGCCATTCCAGACAGCACCCGGGGTATCTGTGATTCTCCTCCCCCGTTTTTTATAATCACTCCGTTAAAAGGTCTCCGCGCAGAGGGAGAGATGCCATCCTAAACACGGCGGGGCCGGCCCGGGATCATTATACTCAGTCATAAGTGGATAGGAGAGCCACATGACGCTGCGGTTTTCGCCGCCCCGCGAGTCCCGCCGCCAGGATCTAAATCGCAGTCATAAGAGCATGGGGCAGCGGTTGTGGGTGGGGTCATTTGGCGCACAAGATCGAGATTCGCCGCGGCCTGGTGTCCTGGGCCTCGCCCAAACAACTCTCCCCGGGGCCGCTCTCTATCGGCCCTTGCCCTCCCGTAAGGCCGGTGGAGTACCTCCGAAACCGAAGTCCAGAATGATACCGAAACTTGAGCAGGCGGCCCGACGGCTGGCCCCCGCTGGGCTCCGCACTCCTACGCGCGTGCCTACGATCAGGACGGGCGCCTGCCGTGGCAAGTCTCGCGACCAATCTCAGACACTCGGTCTAATCCCCCGACACACGAAAGAAGCTAACACGGCCGTCATCCATCGTGGTGAGGAGAACGCACTCGGCGCGTCGGACATGGCAACACACGCGCAGCAACGGGGTGCAATGCGCCTCGAATGCATGAGGAGCCGTTGCAATGGCAATGCACATGATGGACGGATACTCATGATGCATGACAACGATACAACACCCGACGACCAACGCACCCGCAATCCATTGAGCGCAAAATGAAATACTTAACTTAACGCTGCGCGGTGCACAACGCGCCAGTAGTGGCCTCTCCTCGCCGCGCCGCCGCCCCACGTCGCCGGAGGCCGGAATACAATAGGGGAAGTTACATCCGGGGCGGTGTACGAACATTATTCGTGGCCAAGTCTGCAGGGAACCATGCCGGCTCGAGCTTTTCAGCGTTTTTAACAATATTTGGTCTCGCACAATGTACGGTCCCTGCCGTTCCACGAGGATTTTGACCCACTGTTCGACCCTTTTCTGCTACGTCTATGCGGCGATTGGTTTGTCCCCCACAGTGAATATCACAGTCAAGTCAAGACACCTGCCGGAACAGCATTGTCATACTATTCGAGTAACAAGAACTCCGGCGACTCACTGTAGCGGACCACAAAGAGCAATTGAAATCCTTTGTATGATTCTGCACAATGAAGCGACATCTCAGTTCACGCTACCCCGCAGTGGGAATAGGTCTCAACTATAGTTAGTGTCACCAGTTGACCTCTTTCTTCAGATTATTACCTCCAGTATCTCGCAAACCGTGCCCATGTGATTGCCAAACTATATAGTATACCTTGCGAAATCTCCATTAGTCCACTGATCTTATTGTCTCAGCTTTCCAAATTGTTAGATTCCACTTCTATGGCTATATGAGCTCCGCAATACCTTCCGTGCTCATGAGAGACTCACCTCCGTTTTTGCAGATGGTCAGTGAGGCGAGGAAAGGTATTCAGTACAACACCCAATGATTCAATATCGAAGTGTTCCTGAACGGGGCACGAAGGATAGTACACGAGTCAAGATACATCCATAAACGGCTAGTTACTTACAGTTACCAGATCATGACACTGTCAAGACATTACCATGACAGCTCAAATATTCGTCTTTCTATTCCTTCATACTCAGCTTTTGCTTATTTACATTGATATTCATCTTTGTAATCGGTATTCTATTGTCATCGTTGTGATAGGTGTCAATTTCGAAATGCTAGTTGTCTTAATAAGATGTTGGCATGGAACTTGGTCCTAGGTCTGGTGTTAGTCGTTAATGGACATGAGTAGCTGATGTTTGGTCCTCGAAAGCTATATGATGCTAGTACTTCTTGATGCTATATCTTCAATTTTGACAAATGGATTAGATGCTATTAGCTGTGTACATTAATTATTAACTGTTCAATTTAGCAATTAATTATATATGATGATTTATGAATAATCAGATAATGATAGTATTGTCCTGGTGCTAATTGGGTGTTTGCGCTATTGCATAATGGTTGTTAATAAAATGTACCATGGGCGCCCATGACCTCAGGACTAGAACACGCGTTTCTAGGATAATAAACCGATATGTTGTGTGATTCTAATTTATATCAATCCGAGCACACGTACTTTATCTTGTGATATATATTCATTTTGCCATTGAGGGCCACCTTGCAGGGCAACTTGTGACCACATCGAAAAACTGTCGCTGATGGATGACTAGCCTTTGTGTGATGGTTTCAGTTTCTTCCACGGACCGTGTGTGATATATTCAATAACGCAAGCGAATTTAACGGGAAAACATTGTGTGTGATAGTACCTGTGAACGGAAACATTTTCCTTCAAGCGACTGTGTGGATGTACATACGAAGAAAACGTTTAGCGGGGACTGACTATGTGGGATGTACTTGCGACCGAAACAATTCCGTATAATTGTATTTTTTTAGCGTGATCTGTAATGTATATTTCCGTATTGTTGAGCGCAATCCGGTCTCGACACACGGAGCCTCATTTGCTTAGCAATTCCACTACCGAGTCCGTGTTGCTAGTGATGGGCAGACCTATTGCCTCGTTCTAGTGTCTTTCATTGGGTGGCTCCGTTGTGAGGAGGTATCCCTCTCTCCCCGTATCTGTCTCCACACCTCACCTAGCGACTCATCCATGCCGGTTTCCTAATAATGTGGAGCGTCCCGGGAAGAATGCGGTATAAGTAAGATAGTCCTTTTTGTTTAAGTCTGAGCTCAACGCAAATGGTTATAGGAATAACCTCCACATACATTGTATATAATAGTATCAATCTCCATGAGCTATGAACATGTGTCTATTTTTGGAGATTCGTTTAATGCGAGATGGGTCTAAACTTATTAAATATCGCGAAGATAGTCACACTAGCTTGAGATGTCAATTCTGTTATGCCTCTACTTTGCATATTATTTACTCATTGAGTATATGGTTTTCTGTCATGCCCCAGTCTGCTGGGTGCATTAGGTTTTATTTTATTGAATCGTCTACTGTTTTAGCGATTTTGTGAACCCGTCTATGGATGTTCACATGTATTTCATCAGGTGTTGAAATTGCCTAGACAGATTGTAAGTGTCTAGATAAGAACTTGATGGTCCCTAGCCCATATCGTTCGATTGCTCACCTGCACTCTTTGTCGGTCAGCATTTGAGTGTCTTTTGTGCAAACGCAGAAGAAACTCTGATTTGGTAAGTGGACTTGGGTTTCTGATTTATGAATGCTTCATAGTTTTTGGCCATGAGAACCATAGTCCGATCTTTGCATGCCGGCCAGTAAAAATTGAACCCATAGACTCGGTTACTGCTGTGAACAGTGGAATCGAGCAACTCCAACGTATAGACCATGTAAATATACACCATCAATGCGTGTGCTCATAGTTCCCATCAGCATGCCTCCATATGAGCTCGTTCTGCGTGCTCAACCTCCTCAGAGACTGATCTATGTTTTTGCCTATGGTGTTGCAGCTCAATCGTCTATGTTCGTCACCCTCATATGTGTGTATGATAAGTACGATTATTGTTTCTTATGTTCTTGAATGAACACAAGTCCTCGCAGACCTTCTTTGTAAGAAGTTCAAGGAATTTCTACAAGAACGAGCGGTAGAGAATCAAGTCCATGCTGACAGGAAAATAGAGGGTATCTTTTTGATCGTTCAAGAATGCCTCGTGAGTGATATGAATGATATTTGGAGTCATCTGAGTTTTGGCGCGCCACACTTAGCATTGTGGTTGGGTATGTGTTTTCCAATCACGTGCCTTGCCTGGTAACACTCGTGCGTTAAGATGCTGATAGTTTGTTGCCCGAACCGTTTCCTCCGAAGTGAGATTCAGCATACTCTGCCTGTTGATTGGCGTTGCCGATCAATATTCTCAGTGGAGTCTCCATATTAAGTCGCGTATAATTTCAAAGCGCCTCTATTTTGGAGTGCGTTTGAAATGATTTAGAGCTGTCGAGATCTTTTCACTTTTAACTAGGCTCCGTCGAAATCGTTGAGACGAACGGTATATGATGTTGGTTTGTGAAGAAAACTAAGCTGGTCATTTTCTGAAATGATTTGTGTGGATCTGAATGATCTTATAGTATGTTCTAGAAATCTTCTATCCGCGCTCCAATGCCTCTGTGTAATCCATCGGAAAAATGTCGTCTTTTACGCGGTATCTCCTAAAGAGATTAGGACCTACTGTGTATACTTCTACCTCAGATCTGAGGGAAGATCTTCGTTGGCCAAGTATAGTGGATGTACCTTTCTAGAAAAGTTTCTCTCGAAAGAAAGTAAGGTGGGCGTAGACTAGCAATTTTGTGGATATTAAGCATCTGGGTTACTAGCCTCTCGATATCGCCACAGAGATAGTAGGCACAAGACTCAGGAAGACTGTTTCTTTTGTCCATGGTGCACTTGCTTCTCGGACTTATATAGGACGTTTAATGCTGAATGTGTTTGAAACCTTCTGTGGTATTTAAAGTTACTACTAAACTTGCATAAGTCCATGCCAGGACACGTTTCCTACACTATGGGTGCAAATTGGTTCATCTCATTACATTTATGGGCAAATGGCCTACCCTTTGCAGTCAGGTGTAAGAAAATCAGATCATACTTGATTACGCACACAGTGAGGAACCTTCGAACTTGAATGCAAAGATAATGTCTCGTTTTTGCTTGCCATTTCCAAACCGGTTGCAACTCCGGACGGCGATTCCCGGGCATCCAAGCAATATCGGCTTGATAGCTCCATTGATTAGTACCTTTTTCAGGGCATGCGACTATTCTGGTAAACGATCTCAATGTTACCTTAGTACCAGTGGTGGGCACGACCGATCATGTGAGCTAAATTGCGCAAAGTGGATGTGTCCCGCAGGACTTCACAAATAGGCTTGATTGCGCAATGTGAGTAGCCTCCCGTATGTGGTCCCATCTGTTGAAAAACAAAGTATGGAGTTGTCGCAACTGTACTTAGCTGCGGATCGAATTCCGGCAAGCCATTAGATATAGACTATCAGTGCGCAGTCTTTAAGAGGCAAAGACTGACGCGGCAATGGTAATTGTTACTTGTCAATAGGCTCCGTCTTGTTCTGCTTAGGGGTTATCGCCAAGTTCAAGGGTGTTGAAATACGATGAACCTTCTGCACTTTAGCGAAGCTGAGTGTTGTTCGGATTTCATGTTAGCTATTGCTCAGGCCCGATTCTACTCGTGCAATTTATGAGATATGGCAAATGGACGTCAAAACTGCATTCCTAATGGTTTCCTTAAGGTAGAATTGTATATGATGCCCCAGCTGTGTTTTCGATCCTAAGAATGCTGACAAGGTATGCAAGCTCCAGCACTCCATCTATGGGCTGGTGCAAGCATCTCGGAGTTGGAGATGAAATGATCAAAGCGTGTTGGGTTTATGCAGACTTATGGAGAAGCCTGTGTTTACAAGAAAGTGAGTGGGAGCTCTGTAGCATTTCTCATATTATATGTGGATGACATACTATTGATGGGAAATGATATAGAACTTTTGGAAAGCATAAAGGCCTACTTGAATAAGTGTTTTTCAATGAAGGACCTTGGAGAAGCTGCTTACATATTAGGCATCAAGATCTATAGAGATAGATCGAGACGCCTCATTGGTCTTTCACAAAGCACGTACCTTGACAAGATATTGAAGAAGTTCAATATGGATCAGTCCAAGAAGGGGTTCTTGCCTGTATTGCAAGGTGTGAGATTGAGCACGGCTCAATGCCCGACCAGGTGCAGAAGATAGAGAAAAGATGAGTGTCATCTATGAGCCATTATCCGACCTGTGTGAAGCCTTTCGGCCGTAAGTTCTGTGTTAACGTAGTAAACAATTCCCTACGATCACGCAGATTCCTTTGACTAGGAAGACAATCTGCTAGCAACGAGACGCGAGGGCGAAGGAGTATGTCTATTACTCGCTCGGAATATGACGAAAAGCGTAAAGCGCTCTCTCGACACATCCGGATTATGAATGCGTATTATCGTATACCGTCTTTATACGCGATCCTCACATTCCGATTCACTATGATGTTAGATTGCTCGCCGACACGTCTATCTGATCGACCTCCGATCTACACACAGAGTTACTCTATGCCATTGCTGCGATAGCCAGTATTAATTTGCTTGTGTGACGTCCTCACGTACTTGTCTTGAGGTCCCAGTCTGATGGCCCGACCCAGATTTTCCAGTCAGCTGGACATCGGTAGTGTGTTACGATTACGTCGTATGCGACCTTCCATTAGTGTTACGACGTCAGAGGAGCATTCGAGCCTCCAGCATACTGTTTGGCTATGTTTACACCGACTCATATGACCGAGGTTCGCTCAGCTGGGGGCAATTTCTGTCGGACGGGGCACCACATTCTACGGGTCCTCTAAACAATCAAGCTTGGTGTCTTATAGGGTGCCGCCCCTCCCGTTCAGCTCGTAATATAAAGGATGGGGTGCAGAGGGCCGACCCTCTCTATGGTGCACGACCAAAGAGGTTAGTACCTACTCCCATTGAGATAGGAGTAGGTTTCCCCCCTTTTTCGGATTGGGCCGAGTAGTTTGCAGAAAGAAGGAAGACGGTGATGAGTGAGTGGTGAAGGCAGAGACTGTGTTAAGGTTAAGTCTGTTCGGTGGTGCGGGGCCGGCCCCCACCATTAGGGATTGGGCTTGGGGAGGTCCCTTCCCCTCGCCGCCGGCCTCCTCTTCTTTTCCCACTAGGCCCAATATAGGGTCCCATTTGACTCAATCCTGGCGGTAACGTGTTGTCCTATATAACCTCCTCACCTAATGGGAACTCATTTTATCTTCTTGGGGGATTCCATTCACAAACACTCAGCGTTTGTGGCGACCCCCCCTGCTTTCCTACGGTTTATGCTGTCCCATCTAACTCCGCGTCCGCCTCGTACTCGGTAAATGCCCGAACTCATCCAACCATTCCGATGTCCAAACATAGCCTTCCAATATATCAATCTTTGTCTCGACCATTTCGAGACTCCTCGTCATGTCCGTGATCACATCCGGGACTCCGAACTACCTTCGGTACATCAAAACATAAACTCATAATACCGATCGTCATCGAATGTTAAGCGTGCGGACCCTACGGGTTCGAGAACTATGTAGACATGACCGAGACTCACTTCCAGTCAATAACCAATAGCGGA
>NC_053025.1:307265431-307330400 GCF_003073215.2 Triticum urartu
GCGCGAGTCCCTCACACCTGCACAAAACAAATAAATCCTCGCAACCAACGCAAATAGGGGTTGTCAATCCCTATAGGGCCACTTACAAGAGTGAGATCTGATAGATATGATAAGATAAGATTTTTGGTATTTTTATGATAAAAGATGCAAAGTAAAATAAAGGCAAAGGAAATAACAAAGGAAATAACTAAGTAGTAGGAGATCAATATGATAAAGATAGACCCGGGGGCCATAGGTTTCACTAGTGGCTTCTCTCAAGAGCATAAGTATTCTACGGTGGGTGAACAAATTACTGTTGAGCAATTGACAGAATTGAGCATAGTTATGAGAATATCTAGGTATGATCATGTATATAGGCATCACGTCCGAGACAAGTAGACCGACTCCTGCCTGCATCTACTACTATTACTCCACTCATCGACCGCTATCCAGCATGCATCTAGAGTATTAAGTTAAAAATAGAGTAACGCCTAAAGCAAGATGACATGATGTAGAGGGATAGACTCATGCAATATGAAGAAAACCCCGTCTTGTTATCCTCGATGGCAACAATACAATACGTGCCTTGCTGCCCTTACTGTCACCGGGAAAGGACACTGCAAGATTGAACCCAAAGCTAAGCACTTCTCCCATTGCAAGAAAGATCAATCTAGTAGGCCAAACCAAACTGATAATTCGAAGAGACTTGCAAAGATAACCAATCATACATAAAAGAATTCAGAGAAGATTCAAATATTATTCATAGATAGACTTGATCATCAACCCACAATTCATCGGTCTCAACAAACACACCGCAAAAAGAAGATTCCATCGAATAGATCTCCACAAGAGAGGGGGGAGAACATTGTATTGAGATCCAAAAAGAGAGAAGAAGCCATCTAGCTACTAACTATGGACCTATAGGTCTGAGGTAAACTACCCACACTTCATCAGAGAGTCTATGGTGTTGATGTAGAAGCCCTCCGTGATCGATGCTCCCTCCGGCGGAGCTCCGAAACAGGCCCCAAGATGGGATCTCGTGGATACAGAAAGTTACGGCGGTGAAATTAGGGTTTTGGCTCCTGTTCTGATCGTTTGGGGGTACGTGGATATATATAGGAGGAAGGAGTACGTTAGTGGAGCAACAGGGGGCCCACGAGGGTGGAGGGCGCGCCTAGTGGGGGTGGGCGCGCCCCCTACCTCGTGGCCTCCTCTTTCTTTTCTTGACGTAGGGTCCAAGTCTCCCGGGTCTTGTTCGTTGAGAAAATCACGTTCCCGAAGGTTTCATTCCGTTTGGACTCCGTTTGATATTCCTTTTCTTCGAAACCCTAAAACAGGCAAAAAAACAACAATTCTGGGTTGGGCCTTCGGTTAATAGGTTAGTCCCAAAAATAATATAAAAGTGGATAATAAAGCCCAATAATGTCCAAAACAGTAGATAATATAGCATGGAGCAATCAAAAATTATAGATACATTGGAGACGTATCACCTTCTCACCCGTAGCGATGCTTAAATCCGTCTGAATCATGTTAGCAATTGCCGCATTTTATGATTATGAAATTTGGAAAATGGATGTAAAGACTGCATTTCTGAATGGATTTTTGGAAGAAGAGTTGTATATGATGCAACCTGAAGGTTTTATCGATCCAAAGGGTGCTAACAAAGTGTGCAAGCTCCAGCGATCCATCTATGGACTGGTGCAAGTATCTCAGAGTTGGAATAAATGTTTTGATAGTGTGTTCAAAGCATATTGTTTTATATAGACTTTTGGAGAAGCCTGTATTTACAAGAAAGTGAGTGGGAGCTCTGTAGCATTTCTAATATTATATGTGGATGATATATTGTTGATTAGAAATTATATAGAATTTCTAGATAGCATAAAAGGATACTTGAATAAGAGTTTTTCAATGAAAGACCTCGGTGAAGCTGCTTATATATTGGGCATCAAGATCTATAGATATAGATCAAGATGCTTAATTGGACTTTCACAAAGCACATACCTTGATAAAGTTTTGAAGAAGTTCAAAATGGATCAAGCAAAGAAAGGGTTCTTGCCTATGTTACAAGGTGTGAAGTTGAGTCAGACTCAATGCCCGACCACTGCAGAAGATAGAGAGAAAATGAAAGGTGTTCCCTATGCTTCAGCCAGAGGCTCTATCATGTATGCGATGATGTGTACCAGACCTGATGTGTGCTTTGCTATTAGTTTAGCAGGGAGGTACCAAAGTAATCCAGGAGTGGATCACTGGACATCGGTAAAAAACATCCTGAAATACCTGAAAAGGACTAAGGATATGTATCTCGTTTATGCAGGTGACAAAGAGCTCGTCGTAAATGGTTATGTCGATGCAAGCTTTGACACTAATCCGGATGACTCTAAGTCACAAACCGAAATCGTGTTTTTATTGAACCGTGGAGTTGTCAGTTGGTGCAGTTCCAAGCAAAGCGTCGTGGCGGGATCTACGTGTGAAGCGGAATACATAGCTGCTTCAGAAGCAGCAAATGAAGGAGTCTAGATGAAGGAGTTCATATCCGATCTAGGTTTCATACCTAGTGCATCGGGTCCAATGAAAATCTTTTGTGACAATACTGGTGCAATTGCCTTGGCCAAGGAATCCTGATTTCACAAAAGAACCAAGCACATCCAGAGACGCTTCAATTCCATCCGCGATCAAGTCAAGGAGGGAGACATATAGATTTGCAAGATACATACGGATCTGAATGTTCTAGACCCATTGACTAAGCCTCTCTCACGAGCAAAACATGATCATCACCAAGACTCCATGGGTGTTAGAATCATTACAATGTAATCTAGATTATTGACTCTAGTGCAAGTGGGAGACTTAAGGAAATATGCCCTAGAGGCAATAATAAAGTTGTTATTTATATTTCCTTATATCATGATAAATGTTTATTATTCATGCTAGAATTTTATTAACCGGAAACTTAGTACATGTGTGAATACATAGACAAACAGAGTGTCACTAGTTTGACTCTACTTGACTAGCTCGTTGAATCAATGATGGTTATGTTTCCTAACCATAGACATGAGTTGTCATTTGATTAACGGGATCACATCATTAGAGAATGATGTGATTGACTTGATCCATCCGTTAGCTTAGCACGATGATCGTTTAGTTTGTTGCTATTGCTTTCTTCATGACTTATACATGTTCCTATGACTATGAGATTATGCAACTCCCGAGTACCGAAGGAACACTTTGTGTGCTACCAAACGTCACAACGTAACTGGGTGATTATAAAGGTGCTCTACAGGTGTCTCCGATGGTACTTGTTGAGTTGTCATAGATCGAGATTAGGATTTGTCACTCCGATTGTCGGAGAGGTATCTCCGGGCCCTCTCATTAATGCACATCACTATAAGCCTTGCAAGCAATGTAAATAATGAGTTAGTTGCAGGATGATGCATTACAGAATGAGTAAAGAGACTTGCCGGTAATGAGATTGAACTAGGTATTGAGACACTGACGATCGAATCTCGGGCAAGTAACATACCGATGATAAAGGGAACAACGTATATCGTTATGCGGTTTGACCGATAAAGATCTTCATAGAATATGTAGGAGCCAATATGAGCATCCAGGTTCCGCTATTGGTTATTGACAGGAGACGAGTCTCGGTCATGTCTACATAGTTCTCAAACCCGTAGGGTCCGCACACTTAACGTTCGGTGACGATCGGTAATATGAGTTTATGTGTTTTGATGTACCGAAGGTAGTTTGGAGTCCCGGATATGATCACGGACATGACGAGGAGTCTCGAAATGGTCGAGACATAAAGATCGACATATTGGATGACTATGTTTGAACTTCGGAAAGGTTCCGGGCAAGTTCGAACAAATATCGGAGTACCGGGGGGTTACCGGAACCCCTGCGGGAGTGTAATGGGCCTATTGGGCCTTAGTGGAGAAGAGGAGGGGTAGCCAGGGCAGGCCGCGCGCCCTCTCCCCCTCTAGTCCAAATTGGACAAGGAGGGGGGCGGCGCCCCCCTTTCCTTCCCCCTCTCTCCTCCTTCCCTCTCTCCTACTCCTACTCTTGGAAGGGTTGGAGTCCTACTCCCGGTGGGAGTAGGACTCCCCTTGGGGCGCGCCTAGGAGGACCGGCCTCTCCCCCCACTACAAAAAAACACACTTCCGTGATGATACGTGCTTGTCACAGTAGGTCACGTTTTCTGTCATGCATGTACATCCATGACAAATTTATGACAGAATGAAGATAGTCATACATGTGCTATCGTAGAAGTGTTCCATGACATTACCAAAATTATCATCATGGAAGTGTCCACTTCCATGATGATAAATCACGCGTCATATAAGTGCTTTCATCAAGGGTGACTGACACGTGGAATCCACCGTAACGGGACGCCGTTAAGCTATCGAGTCCGGTTTTGGATCCGATAACCCGCTAACAACCACGACCAATGTCGATTTTCCATGTGTAAATTCCTCATTGGCCGATGGAACCACGCGTCAGCTCCGCGTTGGCACAGGTCTCACTCATCCAACGGTCGAGATGGGCCTATGATATGTTGACACGTGGACGGGCCCAAAAGTGGCCCATAAAGTTTAAATGGGCCGGCCCAACTAAAAGCCCACAAGATTTAGCGGACCATAATGGGCCGGCCCAGCTAAAGGCCCACAAGATTTTGCAGACCATAATGGGCCGGCCTAGCTAAAGGCCCACAAGATTTAGCGGACCACAATGGGCCAGCCTAGCTAAAGGCCCACAAGATTTTGCAGACCATAATGTGCCGGCCCAGCTAAAGGCCCAACATTTTCAGTTAAGGCCCGTACGGCTAGTGTCAAATCGTCCCGTTAATGGCCTGTCCTAAACTTGTCATCATCGCGGCCCATGGTGAATTCTGGCCCGTTAACAGTCCGCTACGTATATGGGCCGAATTACAGCCCAGTGTATTTCCGGCCTGTTAAAGGTCCTGCTTCATTTACGCCCATTTACAGGCCATTGAAACTTTCGGCCCATAAATGACCGTGAAGGATTTGGGTCATATTCGGCCATGTCTGACATCCGGCCTGTTGTGATTTTTGGCCTGTTAACGTCGGACGAAATCCATGGGCCATATGTGGCCCAACGTCACATCCGGCCCATTAACGTCCCATATAAAAATGAAGATAATCTAGCGTGACCGAACTTCCGGCCTGTTAAAGGCCCGTGTATTAGTTCAGCGCATTTACGGCCTGTCCGAATTTCGGCCTGTGAAAGATCTACATCGTAAATGGGCCACCATTTCGGCCTGCTAAGACCAGTGGGTTGGTTGGCACAATCAGGGCCCAATCTCACTTTCGGTCTATTAAAGGCCCATGTTTTTTATGGGCTCGAGATATTTACACCTGTAAACGGCCTATTGTTACTGAGGGCCCAAATTATGTTTAGGCCTAATAAAGGCCCACTACAGGCACAGGCCTACCAAAAAAATATGAAAGCTTATGCTGATTTAGGCCCAGATATTTTTAGTGGGCTACATGCAAATTTCGGCCCAAAATTGTTTTAGCCCAATTGGAATGGGCCCGACGAATGTTGGCACGTTGGGCTCCTACAAAGCTTTCGGCCGAATACGTTAATAAGATAAACCTACACTATACAAATAGCGTCATAATTACTGCAGCCTTTGGCAGCATCATAAATGTTGTATCACAACAAAATAAATTCCAACCATACAACAAAAGGCCTATTGGCATAAAGTTTACGGTCCTTGCAGATAAAAGCACCATCAGATGTATAGAAGCACAAATCATTTGACTTGAGTGCTAATGTTTCAGGCTGTAGAATCTGATGGAGCAACACAATCTTCACCTTTTTCCGCCATTGCTCTTGAACAACGAAGCGAATGTCTGATAGTCTGGTTTCAAAACCATTCATATCTTGACGACAATTGTCAACCACTATTCTTGTTTCCAAAACGACGTCCATTAGGGATTGGACTTGTGTCTGGAGCACAGATATATCACTCTGTCTAGCAGGAAGATTTTGTTCAGTAGGCGATTTGGAAGAGGTCCCCTTGACAACCAACCCATAATTACGTAGGTAGGTGCTTTTTGCACTATTAGTGGAGAGATACTGACGCACTGCAACACGAGGTGACATTGTGCCTGTGGTAGCCTCGTCACCTTCAGGTGGTTGTGGTTGTTCAATCATTTGTTCCATAGCTTCCTGAAAGTTTGAACTTGTAGATTAGTGTACCAGATTAGTTACTAATGAGACAAAAACAAAAAAGTAGGTTACACGTTTATACATAACTTATTTTGGTGAACTACTATAATAGATTAGCATGTATTGTAGTGCCAACTACATAATAAAATCACTTTCGGAACATATGTCCATGTAGCATGCCTACTGTATTATCTATTTCCTCACATTGGTTGACATCTAAGGATAAAGAGACATGGTTTAAAGTAGGATGAACATAGTATGACATCATTCATATCATGAGCAAACAGATATAAAACAAAAAGGCTATTTTATCATTATGTGCGCACGTGAACATAGCAACTAGATTACAGATCAAGACCAAAAGAATATCCTTCATCTCTTTTAAACCATGTAAAGTGAAATGATACGTTAAGACAACTGTGTATAAAAGTGAACAGAGTAACTGACATTGGCTGCAAACCAAGTAGTTAAATGAACACATCACAGTACCAATCAGTTCAAAGGTAGGAGGAGTAAGGACTTACAATAGCGGCTTGAACTGGTGTGCTCATGCCCTTCATCTTGCTGGCGTGGCAATCCTTGAAGATTTGCACTGCATTCGGTTCAGGCTCTTTTTGGTCCGCACAGGCTTTCCTCTGTATTTGGAACAAGTCAATATAGATACGATAATATGGCACAGAAAAAAGAAGGAAGTAGCAGCTATTTACAAGAGCCTCACAGTGTGCAATATAGCTACGAGATCCTGTTGTCTGTTGGAATTTCACTTTAGAACGGTTGGTCTTGTTCTTGAAACAGTTAGCCTAGAAGAAGATACACTTGTAAGGCACATACATAAATACAAGTTCAATATGTTGTCTGATCAAATACATATAGCCTACCTGATACTTTGGATCAGACCAGTGTTTAAAGAGGGCTGTCCAGTCTTCATCTGTAATATATTCCACTAAAGATGTTTGGGCGATTTCATTATTAGCCTTGCCTTCAAAGTGAGATTTTCTAAGGTGGTACCGATACTGTCGCAGAGCAGACTGGAAAACATGAGTGCATGCTTGTTTATTTGCATCATCTTTCGGATCCAACTTGAACCTCATCTGTTGAAAAAACAATGTGAGTCTTATTAGGAGGAAGCTAGAAAGTATGGGACAGAGCAAGACAATATTACTAATTGCGATGAATAACATTACTTACGGATAAATGGTCAAGGAAGGTGTTAAACTGTGTATTGTCTTTCTCATTCCTATATTGGATCCACGTTGGGAGGATACGTGCATGACACCTAATGGCAACGGCTGCCTCTGATACTAACTTGGCTGACTCTGTAGCATCACGTAGCCTTTGTAAACCTGCCTCAAAATGGATATCCATTCTTCCTCCGTTAGATTTTGTTAATCTGTCAAGCATTATCCCTGATGTCTGTTTCCGCTTGCGTCGTGGTGCTAGTTCAACAACGAATATGGAAAGTGTTAGTGTACATCAAACTGTGAGAGTACATATAAAGGAGCATGCAACTGCAACTTGACTCGGTCAGGTACCATCTTGGTGTTGATGCTCATGAGGTTCATCTGATCTTGCCAAGTCCTGTTGTGTCAGCAGTGCTTCGGAAGTAGTGTTAGGTGTGAAGGCAGCTTGGGAACTGGCCAGTTCCGGAGCAAACGAACGAGTAACTCGTTGAGATGTTGGTATAGTTGAAGCGGATGTTGCAGCTGGTGGAGCAGGTGATACTGTGTTTGTAGATTTAGCCGCTGGACTTGGACCTTCTACTACACTATAAGTACTAGCAGAATCTAGACGGCAGATCCTTTTCTGTTTCACCCGACGAGTAACACCACTCCCTACTATATTATTTTCCTTGCTCTTTTTTTACTTTGCCATGTCAAGCCGTACCCACAACACAAAAGAATAAAATTGCTCTTGAGAACTCATTGATGCATGATACAGACAATCAATACTTTGATGTAAGACAACCATATGAGGATGGAATATGTAAGAAAAACAGGACGACATGACATATTCACAGCTACGATGTGTAAACTAAGCAGAAGGATTTTCAAGAAAATAGAAGTAATGCAAGCTAGACACCATATGAAATATGCAACCAATATTACTCTGCCAAGTTAAAAGTGTCTTGTCATAAGTGGCAATTCAAAAAGTTAGAAGCAGTACAACGTAGAAATCAATGCAAGATGCAACCACTATCAAACTGCCATGTTAAAAGCATCCAGTCATGAGTTACTGATGCGGGATACACAACATCAGTACTTTGATATAAGAACATGGCATGATAGATAGATGCAGTGTATTCTAGACACAGAACGCCATGTCATATGCACATGTATAATGTATAAACTCAGCAGGTGCAATTTAATCAAAATAGAAGAAATACAGGCTAGACAACATATGCAACATGAAACCAATTATCACACTGTCAACTTAGAGCAAGCACCTACGATGGTGGAGTACGGGAGATGAACTGATCATGTAGACTTGGGACTTCAACTTCATTAGTAGTAGTAGTGGCAAATCTAGAGAGTCTCTGTTTGCGTCAGTGCGGAGGACCACCAACATCCCCTAACTTACTCTTTTCCTTCCTATTTTCTGATATTGCCTTATGAAGTCAAAACCACAAGAAGATGAATAAAATTAGCTCTGCATAACTGGTTGATGCATGATACAGACGAACACTACTTTGATGTAAGGCAAGCGCATGATAGGAGGATGGAATATATACAAAAAAAGACAGCATTTCATATTCACACGTCCGATAGGAGGATGGAATATGAACAGTAAGCGGAAGGCATTTCAACCAAATTAGAAGAAATGAAAGCTAGGCACCATATGAACATGCAACCAATATCACTCTATCAGGTAAAAAGTGTCTCGTCGTAAGTGCCATTTCAATAAATTAGAAGCAGTACAAGCTAGAAGACAATGCAAGATGCAACCTACATCACAGTCCCATGTTAAATGTGTCTTATGGGTAACTGATCGTTGCATGTATAAGTTGTAAGCTACGCAGATGCAATTCAACATAATCAAAAGCAATACAAACTAGACATCATACGGAAAACGCAACCACATATAACAGTTCCAAGTTAAGCACCTGTGATGGTGGAGTAGGGGAGATGTGCTCATCATGTGCACATATGTTCTAGAAACAGGAACACGTGTCATATTCACAGGCATTATGTGTAAAGTAAGCAGATGTGATTCAAAAAAGTTAGAAGCAATACAAGCTAGACATCATACGCAACATGCAACCACATATAATAGTGTCAAGTTAGAGCAAGCACTTGTGATGGTGGAGTAGGGGAGATGTGCTCATCATCTACACAACTACGTTGACTGTCCAGCCTTGTGTTGTCTTGCGAATCTTGTTGGGAGGATGGCGGAGTAGAATCTGCAGAGACCCCCTGTTTGAGTTGCTCCGAAGGACCACCATCATCCACTGTCGGACTAATTTCCTTCAGCTGTAATGATTTTGCATTGTGAAGTCAAACCGATAAGAAAAGGGAATAAAATTCGCTCTTCAGAACTCATTCATGCATGATACTGACGAACACTACTAGGATCAAAGGCAAACACATGATGCAAGGATGGAATATGTATGAAAAACAGGATGGCGTGACATATTCACACCTATGATGTGGTAACTAAGCAGAAGGCGTTTCAACAAATTAGAAGCACTGCAAGCTAGACACCATATGAAAGATGCAACCAATATCACTCTACCAAGTTCAAACTGTATGGCGTTTCAATAAATTAGAAGCAGTACATGCTAGAAATCATATGCAAGACACAACCAGTATAACACTGACGACTTAAAGGTGCCTTATCATAAGTGACTGATGCGGGATATGCAAGAATAGTAGTCTGATGTAAGAACATCGTGTGATCAGATATAGTATGTTCTAGAAACAGGAACATATGACATATTCACAGGCATTATGTGTAAAGTAAGCAGATGCAATTCAACAAAGTTAGAAGCAATACAACCTAGACATCATACGCAACATGCAACCACATATAATAGTGCCAAGTTAGAGCAAGCACCTGTGATGGTGGAGTAGGGGAGATGTGCTCATCATCTACACAGCTACGTTGACTGTCTAGCCTTGCGTTGTCTTGTGAATCTTGCTGGGAGGATGGCGGAGTAGAATCTGTAGAGAACCTCCGTTTCAGTTGCTCGAAAGGACCACCATCATCCAATGCCTTGCCAATTTCCTTCAGCTTTATTGATTTTTCATTGTGAGGTCAAACCGACAAGAAAAAGGAATATAATTCGTTCTTCAGAACTCATTCATGCATGATACTGATGAACACTACTCAAATGAAAGGCAAAGTCATGATACGAGGATGGAATATGTACGAAAAAATGGACGGCTTGACATATTCACACCTATGATGTGGTAACTAAGCAGAAGGCACTTCAACAAATTAGAAGCACTGCAAACTAGACACCATATGAAAGGTGCAATCAATATCACTCTACCAAGCTAAAACTGTCTTGTCATAGGTGGTGTTCATCAAACTAGAAGCAATACATGCTAGAAATCATATTCAAGATGCAAACCAATATCACACTGCCAACTTAAAGGTGTCCCATCATAAGTGACTGATGCAAGATACACAAGAAGAGTAGTTTCATGTAAGAACATGGTGTGATAGACAAATATAGTATGTGCCAAAAATAGGAAAGCGTGTCATATTCACACATATCATGTATAAGCTAAGCAGATGTAGTTTACACTAATTAGGAGCAATACAAGCTAGACACCATATGCAACATGCAACCAGATATCACACTGCCAAGTTAGAGAAAGCACCTTGGATGGTGGAGTAGGGGAGCAAAGACTTGGACCTTGTAATGCACTATCAGTACAAGGAGAATCGATACAGATGCTCCGTTTACGTTGCTGCAGAGGACCACCATCATCGCCTTCCTTACTCTTTTCCTTCCTCTTTCTTGAATTTTCATTGTCAAGTCAAACCCACAAGAAAAAGGAATAAAATTTGCTCTTCAGAACCCATTGATGCATGATATTAACAAACACTACTTTCATGTAAGGCAGCCGCATGATAGGAGGATGGAATATGTATGAAAAACAGGATGGCGTGACATATTGACATGTATGATGTATAAAGTGTAAACTAAGCACAAGGTGCTAAGGAATAAAATTTGCTCTTCAGAACCCATTGATGCATGATATTGACAAACACTACTTTCATGTAAGGCAGCCGCATGATAGGAGGATGGAATATGTATGAAAAACAGGATGGCGTGACATATTGACATGTATGATGTATAAAGTGTAAACTAAGCACAAGGTGCTTGAACTTGTTAGAATCAATGCAAGCTAGAAACCATATGAAAGATGAAACTAATATCACTCTGCCAAATTAAAAGGGTGCCCTAACAAATGTATTTGACCAAATTAGAAGCAATACATGGAAACAGGCTAGAAATAATATGCAATATGCAACGTATAAAGGTGACCCATCGTAAGTGATTGATGCAGGATACAGAAGAGAGGTAGTTTCATGTAAGAACAAGGTTAACACATAGATGTAGTGTGTACCAAAAATAGGAAGGCATGCCATATTCACAGGTATAATGAGTAAACTAAGCAGATGCAATTTACCCTAATTAGAAGCATTACAAGCTGGACACCGTATGCAACATGCAAGCACATATCACACTGCGAAGTTAGAGCAAGCACTTGTGATGGTGGTGTGGGGGAATTGCGGTCATCAACTAGAGAGCTACATTGACTATCTTCATTTAGCCTTGATGTTTCTTGAGAATCATGTGGGGAGGATGACACTGCACTCTTTAAACGAGTATGGCGTCTCGCAGTAACCCAATGGGGTGACTGTCTCATCATAAGTGATTGACGAGGGATACAAAAGAGCATTAGTTTGACGTACGAACATGGTTAATAGACATATGTAGTATGTATCAAAAACAGGAAGGCATGTCATTATCAAAGGTATAATGTGTAAAGTAAGCAGATGCAATTTAACCAAATTGGAAGCAATACAAGCTAGAAACCATATACAACATGCAACCACATTTGATAGCACGAAGTTAAAGCAAGCACCTGGGATGGTTGTGTGTGACAATTGAGATCATCAACTGCAGAGCTACGTTTACTATCTCCAACTGCTGACACTGCACCCTTTAGAGCGCTGAAACGCTTAGTGCTTATCTTTGAATTACACTGAAGCGACTTCTGTCTTTTCTTTTCTACATTCATCAACACTGCGTCAGATTCTGAAATATCCATGCATAAAAAAACAATAGTGTGAGTATGGGTGAAGTGTGTGCACAATTAGTATAGTGTAAAGGTAGCAGATAGCAGGTCGGTGAGAAATAAATGACGGGAGACATATGATAGCTCTACAACATGCATGGCACACTAAATTACTACTGGATTCTATGAAACTAACAGTTGATTGAAAAAAATTGGTCAGTCCATTTTTTCTGCACCGTCTGATGTACAAAGAACGGGCAGATCGCCTTCATCTACCTCCAGCTAGTCAGTTTTGATGATCTTCCTCGAAACGCCAGTGACCACCGGCCCAGTCCCCTGCCTGCACCCTCCCCTCGACCTCACCGCACCGCCGTGCTTGGCACCGCCCCCCGGCCATCCATTCAAGCCCCACCGACCTCTAGATTGGGCGCAAGCATCTCCTGCACCCCACACCCCAATGATAGACACCGATGCGCCGCTTCCCCGGCGAACATGCGGACTAGGTGCTCCGCGCGCCTAAGCAGGTGCTGCTTCTTTTAATTGCGGTTAGACTGACCCTGAATTGAAATCCAGGCGGGCTACTGACCTCTAGCAAAGGTGAAATAGTAAAGGGAGGAAACCTTGTGTATTTAGTATCACAAAAAAGATGATGTAAGACACGCTCAACTAGTTTCTTTCGTGGGATGAATACGTGTGAGCAGAGACGTAAGGTTTGCATGAATAAGGGAAGAGGAGTACCTCTTTCTGCTGGCAGTGTTGTGTCCTCCTTCTGTTTTTCCAACGATCTTCTTGTGGTTTGCTGGAAACGAGAAGTTGTGGAGGATGGTGGAGCCTTGGACGAATCCATGGCCAAGTTGTTGAGTGTGGTGCAGTGGACGTCTGTCGGCAGGGGGGAACCAGATCCGAGGCGGCGAACGACAGCGTAGCGGGAACAGCTCCGGTGCGGTGGACGGTTGTGACAGTGGAGCGGCAGCAGTGAGGCGCAGGATGGCGTGGTCGGGGTGGTTCTGGTATGATGTACGTCGGTGTCGGCGTCGTGGAGGCAGCTCTACCTCGGCTTCAGTTGCTAAGTCCTTGAGGGCGTTGCGGTTGCGGTTGCGTTGGACGATGACGTCGGGGTACCGTCTCCGGCGTGATGGTGGAGGGCGGCGGTGGATTGGGTGCTATGGGGTGGAGGACGGAGGAGCCTGGGGTTTCACGGCTGGTGGAGAGGGCGTTTTGGCGCCCACGGAGTATGAATGGGGAAACGGAGGGAGGCGGGGAACTAAGGGGGAACAATGTTTCGGTTTGGGACGGACTTGTTTGAAATTTGGGGAAAGTTACAAACTTTGCCCCCATCTAAAATTTCGGACATATTGCGGGTTGGGGGTAGGACAGTAATCTCAGGTGTCCCAAATGTGGGCGGGATAGATTTCAGCCAAGCGCATGGGTGTTTAGGCACCCACGGCGTATGAATGATTCTCGGATGCGGTTGAGACTAGCGTCTTGGTGAAGTTACAAACCTACCCCGGTTTAGACCTTTGGACATCGGGCCGATAGGCTACACGGGCTAGAGTCAGGACAATAATTTCCTACCACCAAACATTAGTCTCGCGCGGTTTCGGGTGACGAGAGGCCTATTTGGCACTTCGTTCAATATTTGGGAGCAGAAGCATTAACGCTTTCGGTTCTCTTGAATTGGACTTTCAGGATTTGTCAAACTTCACAAATCTTTACTCTTGAAAATCCTAAAGCTACGATTATTTTGGAATAGAGGGGGTACATTTGAATATACATTGTACACAAGTATATATTAAAAAATATGCAACTTACCTCTGTTCATGCATGGTTCCAGATATAATCTCGTTGGTTGCAAAAAAAAAGTTAGACATGTGTATGAATATATATAGCATGTTCAAATGCACAACAAAGATTGATGCCCCCTTTTACATCTGATTTACAAATGCCATTATCTCGGGTTCAAATACATTAATGCACTTCCTATGAATTCAAATCTTCGAAACCCCCTTTATGTTGAATTCGACATGTATTCTATTTCGTAGCTAGAAATTTGGAATGTATCAATGCAAGTGACAAATGTATAAAGTGCTTCACAGTGACAACATGGAGTGCACTAATTAATATTTATATATGAATTGCAAAAGCATCCATTGCCTGTATTTCAAACCACTCTCACTCTATGGATCGATAATATGAAATAAACACATGCACATGCTAGAATTCAATAGAGTATGGGTGTTTGATAGACCGATTTTCGTCCATACGCAATCTGCAAAATTCATGATATCATCCAAAAATAATAATGCCATTTATATTTTAATTTAATGCGTAGAACTGCCTTTTACAAGTAGATGCACTATGCCTCGGCCCGTTCTCACAAACGCGCTATATATCTCTCTATCTACCACATAAGTGCACACACTTTATATGCATCGGCATTTCTCTTTCACACATTCTCACAATCTCTCTCGGGGTGTCGGGGAGTCTCGCGCACATGCTCTCTCTGTATCTCTATTTCTCTTTCTGACTACTATGTACCACTCTTTTCACTAATCTCAGTTGGAAAACACTATTTCTCTCACATGCATATATACACACGCACGGTCTCTACTAGCCCTCTATACGCACATATATGTGCCTACGTGTCTCCCGCACACACATTATCTTTAGGCCTCTCTCGCACACATTGCCCCCCCAGACACACCTCTCTCTTAGTAGTTGGCAGATATGATTCCATCATATCATTCGGTAGGATATCCCTGACTGTTAGGATGGATGGTAATACGAGGTAAAGGTTTACCCTAGTTCGGACCCTTTCAGTTGAGGAAAAAGCCTACTACTAGTACTATATATTAGTGATAGGGGTGTGTACAAAGTACACGTGAATACCAGGCATTGTGCATGTGTGTATACTATCGATGAACTAGCCCCCAAGCTTCTATAACATACTGGGGGCCTAGGGTTACAAATCATATATAGCCGGCTTATCACCAGTGGGATAGATAGAGTCCTCCGCGACTCTGGTAGCTAGCTTCGTGTTGTATACCGAGTCCTCCACATGGGTCTTCGTATAACGCGTCTCGGTCCAACCTATGTGGCGCAGGATGGAACCGACCCATGAGTCCTCATGTTGACCCACCACAACTAGAAATGATGTGCCCACCACACCACACACGCAATCGGCCACTAAGAAAATAAGCATACACAATAGTACAATGTTATACATGATAGTTAATTGCATGGTGCATCCAAAAATATTTGTTCTTGTCACACCCTAGCTAGTTCAAGCATTAGAGTGTGCATCATGTTTAAATTTCTCTTAAATTTGAAATGGGGAAAGCAGAAACCCCCAACACCCCCCCTGGAAACAACTAGGGTTTACTAAAATTATTTTCAATGAACCTGAAATGCCCTTCTAAAAAGTTCATCCTCTTTGTCTTGGGTTAAAACCTCTGGCAAAATTGGTGCACAATTTTCTAGGTCAATAGAAGGTCATTGAATTAAATCATAAGTATTTGAATTTGGGCATTTAAATGCTATAAAACAATTTAAATGCTTAAATAATTCTGGAAATAAATGTTTTTGCTGTTGGAAATATTCTAAACAGAGCCCAAAATTATTTTCAGGATTTTTGGAAACGTTTTAGTATTTTAATTAAAGCCAAACATTTGCAGTTAAATAGAAAAAAAGAAACAAATAAAAATAAAAGAGAGAGAGGGAAGCTACCTGTGCTGGCCCAGCTCACCTGGCTCGGCCCAGCCGACTGGCTGCCAGTCGTCGTCCTCCTCCCGCCAGAAGGACACGAAGCGCGTGGCCAGCGCCCGCGGCCACACGCCGGCCACCTCCTGCTTCTGCCGACGTCCTGGAGACGTCCAGGGATGCCACGCGACCCCCACGTCCCCCTCTCATCCTCGCTCACTCTCCCCCTCGTCTCCCTCACTCTCTCCCGCAATGCCCGAGCGCGTTCCTCACCGCCGATCGCCGTAGACGACGCCAGAGCCACTCCCTCGCCCCTCCAACAAGCCAAATCGCTCCGCCACGACGCCCTCGCCCTCCCCACCGAGCCATGCTTCGCCGGAGGCCCTGCATCGCCGCTATCGCGCCGTCTTCAACCTCGGTACCCGCCGGACGCCGTTCATCAATTCGCCTCGCTCCGGTCGCCCCCGAGCCAACTGATCTGCTCATCGACCTCCCTGTGAGCTCCGCCGCTTTTCCCCTCTTCTTTCCCACGCGTTTGCACCCTCTAGGCCATAGTTCCACAATGGCCGAAGCTCGTCTCCGCTCGATCTTGTCGCCGGTGTTGCTCCGGCGACCATTTGGTCATCCCGTGCTATGCAACGTGCTTGCCGCATCGCTTAGTGCCTCGCTAGCGCCTCAGTTTCCGTGTTTGCACGCCGCAGCCCAAACCCCGCACATGGCCGAACTCCGGCCGCCGCCTTGGAGCTCGCCGTTGTTGTCTCCGGCCACCATAGGCCCGGCCTCCACCACCACTAGATGCGCGCCTGCAAGAGCTCTCCAACGAGCCAAAGAACGGCCTCGCCCGTGCCCTGTGGGCGTTTTCCGAGCCGCGCCACCGTCTCAGGCCTCGCCGGCGTCGAGTCGCCGGCGGGATTAGCCCCGCTGACAAGGGGTTTGACCCCAGTTTGACTCCCCTGAGTCAATGACAAGTGGGCCCCCTCTGTTAACTAAATCAGATTAGTTTTAATTAAAAATAATAGCATAATTAACTACTGACACGCGGGACCCACCAGTCAGGTTTGACCTGGACATCCCCGTTGACCACTGACGTCACCCTGACGTAATGCTGACGCAGTAATTAAATTACTGGATTTATTCTTTAATAGGAAATTCCAGAAAATAGTCAAAACTTCTAAAAATCATAGAAAATCAACCATAGCTCCAAATGCAAAGATTTATATATGAAAAATGATCAGAAAAATTCAATCTATCCATCTGTAATGGTTTCATGCATGACAAAACAAGTTTATCTTGCTGTTTAAGCAGAATAAGGAAATGCACTATTAAGGCCATGTTTAATGAGCTAATATTTGAATCTTTGATTCAAATGAGTTCATTCCTTTCTGTTATAACTTGCATTAGGCCAAGACACATTCATATTGCCATGTCATAGCATGCATCATATTGTTGCATATCGTCCTGTGTTGATTGTGTTCCGATGTGTTCTTCGTGGTAGGTTCTGCCTCCGAGGATATTCACGAGTATCCAACTGAAGGGCAGTATCCCACTACCACTCCATCAGGCAAGCAACCCATTGATCATTTCGATACAAACCCATGTTCTCGCTTCTGCTCTGGTTTACTGCATTAAGACAACGCGATTCAAACTGCTGTGTGTTACGGTAGTTGAACCCTTATCCTCTGCATAACTTGTCATTGCCACAGTAACTAGATGAAACCCACTAGCATGTGTAGGAGTTGATTGAGCCATGTATGTGATTCCTATCTTGCTATGCCTGCTATGCTTAGAGTTGTGTCAGGTCTGGTTCATCTGGGTGATGGGCTAGAGTGAAATGCTTGTGTCGGTAATATGAGGGATGTGTTGAACATGTTTTGGTAAAGGTATCGATGAGAGGCCATGTAGGAGTACATGGTGGGTTGTTTCATTGAGGCCGTCCATAAGAACTGAGATCTGTATGTGTGATTTAAGATGCAGTTACTACCGTACATTGGGCCCGAAACCAATGGACCCTCTCGGCTTCTTAATCACCCTAGTACTCTGTCCAGGAGTTGCAAATAGTTTCTGGTGTTTGTAGGTTATGTGTTGGCGGCCGTGCGTAGCGCTGACCCTAGGGGTGGGCTATGTTGCGGTAGATACACCGTGGCACGGTGTACCGAGTCACCCGTTTGGTGTCTCGGGAACCATGTACACATCGTTCGGGGCCGTATGTGGAAACCTCGGCCGGACTCCCTGCGGATGGAACCTGGATAGGCGATAAACCTGGACTAGAGACTTAAGTGTTTAGGTAGTCCGTGGCCGACACCCTCGCTGGGCTTCCGCTTGAAGGTTGCCGAGTACATGTCGTGTAAACGGTGGCAAGTGGTGAAAGTGTGTATGAAGAAGTACACCCCTGCAGGGTATAAAACTATTCGAATAGTCGCGTCCGCGGTAAAGGACTACTTGGTTGCCTATACAGTTCATAGACAAGTTAATGGATACTACTAAAAGACTCAAGATAAGTGTGAGTACCGAGGATGGCCCTCTCGTAGGATGACGAGGGAGGATCCCCGGTGGAGTATTGTGTTGGTGAGTAGTGGACTCGTGTGCGAAAAACTATTTTACTGGTGGAGTTCCGTAGGATAGCTTAGCCAAGAGTCAAAGCTGTCTTGCTGCATTAACCCCACCACCCTCTTGAGAATAAGCATGTATAGTAGGTTCTGATGTAAGACTTGCTGAGTACCTTTGTACTCATGTTTGCTTAATTACTGTTTTCAGACGACAACACCGCCCCCTCTGATGGGTTCTACGTAGACCTTGACGTCGACGAGTGACTAGCCACCCAGGTGGTGATCCTGGCCATGGAGGGCCCTATGTAGATAGACAGGCTTCGAGAAGCCTTCTTTCTTCTAGAGTCTGTACTCAGACTAGTTGCTTCCGCATGTGCTTGTATGTTTGTATGACTTGAGTGTCGGGTCATGTGACCCCTATCTGTATGAACATGTTATGTATGGCTCCCTGGAGCCTTTAAATAAAGTACTTGAGTTGTAGAGTTTTGTTGTGATGCCATGTTGTATGTACTCATATCGGGCATATTGTGTGTATGATTGAAATGCTTGGTATGAGTGGGATCCGACAATCTAGTTGTTTATCCTTGGCAGCCTTTCTTATGGGGAAATGTAGGTCTAGTGTTCCTCGAGCCATAGTAGTCCGCTACAGCCCGGTACACAGGAGTCCTGCTAGCCCAGCACTACTGTTCAGGACACTTGACTGGCTGGCATGTGTTTCACTTCGTTCCTATGTCTGTCCCTTCGGGGAAATGTCACGCGGTGACTTCCGGAGTCCTGTTGGCCCAGTGCTACAGCCCGGAATCACTCGCTGATGACCGACATGCTCGATGTGATTCATGTATGCCTGTCTCCATAGGTCTGTGTCGCTTTGGGTTCATGACTAGCCATGTCGGCCCGGGTTCTCTGTCATATGGATGCTAGCGACACTACCATATACGTGAGCCCAAAGGCGCAAATGGTCCCGGGCCATGGTAAGGTGACACCCGTGGGATACCGTGCGTGAGGCCGCAAAGTGATATGAGGTGTTACCGGCTAGATCGATGTGGCTTGGAATCAGGGTCCTGACAGTTCTGCATTGTGAATGTTTATATATTCTCCTAAAATATTAGTCACGGGAAAGAGAAACGAAGGGCATATCACTCCTTGTCTCCACTGGACACCCCCTCTTTCTACACCACTTTCACGTACGCACACAAACTATCTCTCGGCCCTCTAAAAGTATGCATGCCCACGACACATTCACGCATGACGGTCATTGTATTTCAAGCTAAAGCACTATACGGTCACTGGACTTCAGAATATGCTCATTACGGTCACCGTATACATTCTCGTGGTGATCATACGGTATCTAGCTCATGATACGTCTCCGTATTTTCTTGATGACACTGACGGACTTTGCATTTGATGCGTGCTCCATATTTTGTTGACGACACTTACGGTCATTGTATTTGAAACGAAAGCATGATATGGTCACTGGACTTCAGAATAAGCTCATCATGGTCACCACATACATTTTGTCGTGCTAACCAACATGTGGTTGGATGGTTAGGAGGACAGTGGTTTCTCGAGCCCACCAGGGTTAAATTCCCGGTGCTTGCATTTATCCTGGGTTAATTTCAATATTTTCCGGTGATGTGCGTTCAGTGGGAGGAGACGTTCCACTCGACTACGAGGCACCTATGGTGACTTCGTAAAATCTCAAGATCATATGCAGGCTCACTCTCTCGAAGGGTCTCATAGGGGTAGGGTCTGTGTGTGCGCGCTTATAGCGGTGAGTGCTTGCGCGTATATATGAGCACCTTGCGTCTGTACCATGTTAAAAAATACATGTCATGATTATACGGTCACTGGCTCACCCGTACAACTCCATATTTTGTTGATGACACAATCAATTGACCAGTCAAACATTGCACGTGGAGCAACTAGTGTTGCACCATCGGGGCGCGTAACCGTGGGCCCACCTGTCAGCCCATATATGAAAGAAAGAAATGGTAGTTTGAGTCTGTACTATGTTAATAAAATACATTTTAGGGTGATCATACGGTCACTGGCTCACCATCCAGCTCCGTAATTTGTTGATGACACGATCAATTGACCAGTCAAATGGTCCACATTCAGCAGCGCACATTACCATAGGGCCCACCCGTCAGCGCGTATATGAAGGACAAAAATGGTAATAAATTACTAGTCGATGGGTACTCGAAGTCGTGAGACCTCTGGTTGGCAGTCGTCGGTGGTAGGGGGCGCGTTGATTGGGCGGTGGGGTGGGGATCGCCGGAGAAAAAGCTTCACGCGGGGGGCCTAGAGGGATGGCCGGTGCGGCGGCGGACCGGAGGTGGGGCGTGGTTTCGGGGCGGGCGGGGCGGTGTGGGCCGGCCGCGGGAGGCGGGGGCCGACGGTTCGACCGGTGGTGGCCGGCGGCTCAGGGGGTGGAGTTTGATGGTAAACTATAGGCCCTTGATTTCGTATCCAACGGCTGGAAAATCTAATGACCAGAGATGAAAAAGTCAGTCGACTGACATGTAGCCTCACCCCACACATACACATGCACGCATGCATGCAGGCGTGCAACACTGACACGTACACATAACGAACACACGCACGCATGCTGGCGTGCAACACTGACACATACACATGCACTCACGAACACACGCACGTACGCACACATGCATGCAACACTGAAACGTACCCTTGAACGCATGCAACACTCGCACGCCTGCATGCACACAGCACAGGACGCAAGACACACGCTCAACCTATACGTGCATGCACCCTTTGTTTAAGGGCATGGATGATTACGGGTATTAATCAACCTTATCTGTGATAAGCAAAACATTGATGTTTGCAGTGGTCTTTATGAATCACAATGCATCGAACGGGCTATCAACATAGTAGGCTTATCTACATGAAAAGGATGACGTCACACTCAATGAACAATAATCGGTTTATGAAATGCCCGCTTCTGACTGCCCTGGCCCACCAAAGGTTCCTCTGATGTGCGCTGCCTGCGTTGGGTCACTGACATGCAGGCCATGTACCCAAAGAGCCCACACGTCAGTGTAAGAATGGCACGGTGTCCTACGTCAGAGTCGAGGGCGCCACTCGCTGCACGCCCGGCTGAACACGCCTCCTTGCCGCATTCAAACGCCTCCATGAAACCCGCCCGTGTGGAAGCCGAGAAACCCACTCTCGACACACGTCCGTTCATGACCGGGCCGGCATTAAACGCAACACCGTCCGATCTCCTCCCATCCGCCATCTATTTAATCTCCTATTTAAACGAGGCCAAACGCCAGCCAAGAATCGCACACCTCCGCCGCTCCCCTATCTCCTCCTTCACCTTTTTTCCACTCTTACAATGGCTGACGAAGAGTACTTATTCCGCACAAAGCCATTTGTCTAGGTTTGTATCTCTCACACACACCCATGTAGGTGGGGGCGTGCATGAAGAGAAGAGGTGCACGCTCGGCGCACGTACTCCCGTCTCTTTCCCAACCACACCCACGCGGATGCACGGTGAGGTCATTTATGTACGAAAAGGCAGCCCACATGGTAATTTGACCATGTACTGGTTGTCCACTTGGTGGAGGGAGGATCATCTACCACGGGTGAACAAACAAATTGCAACTTGACGCGTTATGTTAAAAAAAGAGGCAAACCATGTGGGGCCTACCTTAGAGGCAAGGCTCTATAGACTGGAGTACTTTTGATGTGTCTCGTCAACTCCCAGAACGAGTAGAAGCTTGCTCAGTACGCCGTCTCCCCCACCCACGGGCGTGGTGGCTCACAGGATGAGGTGATGCTTGCTTACTAGTAGTAGTATTGTATGCCTTACGCCCGCTCCCTCGCCCACGCGCGCGGTGGCTCGTAGGACGAGGAGAAAATTTTACTACTCCCTCCGTTTACTCCTCGTCCCTACTACCTTGGTTAGAGAGATTATCATATTGTTTGGAATATATATGTCCTTTAGTACTCCCTCCATTTACTTATACAAGGCCACTATAAAAAAAATACATTTTGCATCTATACAAGGCCACAAATAGTAATCGAGCCAAAAGTTACTACTCCCTCTTCTCCAGTTTATGGCTCAATTTCAAAATCTCTCCAACCAAGGTAGACGGTGAGTGGTCGAATTAATTTCGTACTCCTAGTTTGCACAAGTAATTAGTACGCTCGTTTTTCTCAAGAAGTTATGTTTACCGAGGCATTAATTAGAATGAATGCATGAATGACCACTAAATTTCCATGAACTTCTACATGCATTGGTGAGTTTTCTCTTGACACTGCTTGCATCGGGTGATCTAACGCACCTCAAAATCCAACATGTGATGGTACTACTACTAGTAGTAGAATTGAGACTTATCAAACGGAAAAACGAATGTTTTTTAGATGATCCCTATAAACCCTAGTGGGTACGTACTCCGTAAAATCAGATTTTCCCAAAACTAAGTCGCTCAACCTTTATTTGCTTGTTTCCCTTCCTGCATCCCTGCCTCGAACAGACTGTGCCAAACTCCCCTGCCTACTGCATGGGAAAAGACCCGCCCTCGCCTTTTTTTAGTCCGGGTTTGTATCGATGGATCGCGTGAAGCAGCAAAAACCCAAGCCGTGTCTTGTACTCCTCCGTCGATGCCCGCTTTCATGAATTATGTACTTCCTATCGCCTTCATGTAGGACATATAGCAACCGAGTCGACGTGTCAAGCACCAAATAACAGTGCAGAACAGCAGGGGGACGCACCCCAGTCGTACCGCCCAAGTAGTAGTACTAATGAGCAATGAGACGTCAAATCACAATGCCGCACCTTCCCAGATGGATGAAGCAACCATTATTTCACACTTCGGTTCGCCATCATCTCAAGCCACGTAGTATTGCTTCTGCCTCAAGAGGGACACGCGCATCACCTTGGTATATCATGACACGTGGGACTGCATGAAAGGCCATGCTCCTCCGCCGATCGCTCGGTAAAATCACCTCATTTTTACTACTATACTTCCTCTGTATCAGTTTACATGGCATGCATGTCGTTCTAGGTTGAGAATTTAACTGGCTATATATGTGATGAACAGTATATGTTTAGAAACTACATCCGCTTAATAATCCAATGATATACTTTTTGTGACATAGTAACTCATATTTAGTTAGTCAAATGGATGACCTAGAACTACGTGCACGCCCTATAAACCGAGATGCCTAAAAAGTGAGACGGAGAGGGTAGTTCTGTACGTATCTTTTTAGATCAATATAGTCGGGATTCACCAAGGAGCAAAACCAAGTTCTAGGTTGCACCTGTCGTGTTGGCGTAGCAACTCAAGCAGGGTCAGTCCGCACACGAAATGGCGACACACTTAACGACCCTTTGGCCGACATGTGGCTCATCCACCATCTTGTTCCACGTGTGATGCACCAAATTACAGTTCAGAGAAGAGGTTGGAATTGGAGGCACCCCGGTCGTAGCGCCGCAGTAGTAGAAAATGAGCGATGAGGGGTCAAATCACAAAGCCCCACCTTTCCCGCATTAAGCTGGATGGACGAAGCAACCATCATTTCACTCTAGGGCGCAAGAGCATAAAGAAAAAGAGAAAACCAATGATGCGTGTGGTAGCTACCTAGGGCACCCTAGGGTAGGGGTCTCCACTATAGATCATTTTTTAAAGCGCCTCCACTACAGATCGGCTTCTCCCTCGTCCTCTTGAAGAAAACCGATGATGCGTGCGGTGGTAGGGTTCGTAGGAGTACTACTACGGCGTACGGGGCCACGTCGTAGTAAACGGGAGAGGGATTGAGTTCGAGTCGACGCCTTAAATATGTGTGGGCCGCTTGGTTTTAGGGGAACGAGGCAGCATTTTGGGTTCGGGGACCAGTGGAGATATAGTATGTAGAAAATTGTGGATGTAGGTTCGACCGAAAGGCAATGATGCATGGGCTCTGCATTTTGATATACCCGGGGCCGCGTGAAATTTGCTACTCTACTCAAAACAAGTAAAGTACACATGCATTGAACGCATGAGATTTCGAAACCAAATTATGAATAAATACACACTATAGCATGTAAAGCTTTGAGTCATATATGCATGATGTAGATGTTCGTTTAGTTCTTATAGTTCATCTCATTCAAAATCAATTAGTTTTATAAAAATGTTAAGATTCATGGGGTTATGCATTGTAAAGAATAAAGTAAAAGACAAATAATGGCAATTCATTTAAAAAATCAATTATGATACGGAAGATTCTAGAAAAAAGGAGAAGTGCTTGTGTTTTGAGGTTTGTGCATTATGCTTAAGTTCAACCATGGAGTCTTCTAAATTGTACATGTGGCAGATCTGGTGGAATGTTGATGATATCCAATGGCTAGTAGTGCTCGGATTTTCCATCTCTGCACTGTCAGATTAACTTCATCCAGCGACCATCTTTCAAAGTTATTCGCACACTATATAGTTCTTGTGCCATAGATGCATGTCTTGGAAAAAAGCTACTAGTGGGTTGTACTAGCTATTTAGGAATAGAAGATGTATACATGGAAGTTGTAGGGAAAGATATGACATGGAGTATCTCAATTCCTATGAGTAGGGATTGGAAAAGAGATGTCATTTGGTTCACATCATAGGAACTTTTCTATTGAATCTAGAGATGACATGTATCTCAATTCCTACGAGGAGGGATTAGAAAAGAGATATAATTTGGTTCATACCATAGGAACTTTTCTATTGAATATACGCTAATGTTTAGTTTCCTTTGAAATTATGGGAGTATAGGAATCCATTCATATGAACCAAGTGTCCCTAAAGCTATAGAAATGATATCATGTTTATTTCCTTTGAAATGTGGAGTATATGAATCTATTCCTATGAACCAATTGGCTCTAAAGTAAAAAAAATCCTATAAAAATCATATAATATAGAGTTCCTATGATATTCCTCCACACCAAAGGATGGTTGAAATTGCTGCAGGTGATACGATGGTCTTTCTTTGTAGACTCCTCCGCCATCTTTATAGTTACCTATCAAAGATGAATGAAATGATATATACAGGGTATTCTACATGTGCAATTTGGTACACGAAAACTCGGTAAAAGTTTGCGAGGTTCGAATTTTCAATAAAGCTATATGCACTGCATTTTGGAACGGGGGGAGCATATGGCAGTTGCTAACACTCGTGTGGAAGATTTATGTGTAGGAGGAGTGGTTGTTCTGGTAAATGACATGGCAAAACTGACACTGTCGGATGCCGATCTAACGGTTCTTACGACGTTCGCCAGGAAAAGGCTTGTGGCGAACGTTTGTCGGATAATGATTTACAAACACATGCATTTCATTGATACGTGCCCCCTCTCTCTCATGCACACGCACCCTCACGAGTCACGACTCTCCCAAGTCCTCTCGCACCCACCGTCTATCTGCAGGTAGACGTCACACACATTTGTGCTCTTCACATCCTACCCTCAGAACTTCTAAAAAACAAAAGACATCACACACATTTTATTTTAGCTCACACGTCACACACTTATAATATTACGCTTGTGGCGAACGTTCTTTGGGCATAGTATATTGTGATCTCACGAAGAGAAGCGGTGCACGCACGCACTAGTTCTCTCACACCCACTCGCGGGTACACGTAGGAGCGCATTTTTTTTGAAGCTGGTACAACAAATTCACTCCACTATATATATAAGCAGGAGCCTTACCGCTTGCTTTACTAGGGTTCCTCTCGTTCACTCTCTCATGCTCTCTAGATCTAAGCAAGACATATGTGGCCACACTCTCACTTAGCTCACGGCTGGTCCCAAATCCGGCCGGACAACCTCGAATGGGGCAAGGGTGTAGATGCATCGTTCATGCTGTCGTCGGCAGCGAGGGAGGAGACCAACGGCTACCCGCGCATCCCGATCGACCGTCGTGTCATTCTCTCCGAGAGAGCGCCGGCTCGGGAGGGCCTTCGACCCCTTGTTCCTCCCTGCGGTATTGTGGCCAAGATGCAGCCTCCCGACGCCATCTTTGCCACATGCCAACGACCCTCAGGTATATATTCCTTCGAAGCTTGCTTTGCTCTACTTCCCCAGCTCCCCACTTGGCTTCATGTGGATCTTTTTCTACTTCCGACCGCTGTTCCAAAGCCACCTAGACTTTTACTATTATTAGAGGTAAAGCTAGTTCATACAGTCGACTCTAAGAGTTGGTTCAAATAGGGAAGAAAGTGGGAAAGCTGTAGCATGAATCTAGGACTTGGTTCTAAGAGGAAACGAGGGAAAGTAGTAGATACTGGCTACCCAACCGGTCTCTTGTTTGGAAAGACGAAGAAAGCATGGTGGATGGCAAAGGGTAGGGGAAGTGGACCTATCTCTTGGTTGAAAAAGGAAAGAAAGTGACGAGTGTTGGGGGACAACGCAAATGAGAATGAGCGGGTCTAGATTTCCTGTGCTCACATAGGAAAATGTCGCCGAGGAGATAAAAAATTGGACAAATGCAGACATGCTACCTGAGTGTTTGCCGCTCTCGGCAACCACATCTGCCTCACCACTTTATGCCCTTGCTGTCCCTATGCCCATATTGCTACCGTTAATGTTAAATCACATGAAGCATTAAGCAATGCCACCTAATGTCACTATAAGTAGTGGTCTAGTGCCGTCGATAAATTGAAGCAATGCCACCACCATTTTATGAAGTGCTTCCGTCTTGCTTTATTTCCCATGAATTGTGTTTTTGCAGTTACACTTAAATCTCACCCACTAACGTTGCTTCATCCCAGTGGGACTGCACAAATTTGATTGCACATTTACTGACCATGTGCTACTCTCATGATAGTAATACTAATGCTATTGTTCTGCATGTTAATCTAGTGGCAGTGTTGATGTGATGTGATGCTACTTACTTAAGGACACTTTCATACTATCAATCTAGTGCCAATTATAACACAATAGATGCTGATGTTAATCATACGCCACTGCAAATATCTGTCACTGTTTAAATAAGTGTATTTTGTATTTGCGCAAACAAGGATGTCTGTCTCCATATCGTTTCGGGATGTCTATCTCCGTATCGTTTCTATCCGCGCAATCAAAAGCACACACCTCAGTTTTAGTAGAACTGCGCAAAATGAGATGGCTATCCCTCGTTGCCATCGTCTAACCACCCGTCTTCCAGGTATTCCTACATTGGTAGTTACTAGGTAGAATGACCAACGCAATATAAAAGAATTTGATTCGTACGTTTTACTTCCTGATTGCAGTGTAGGGACGAGCGAAAACAACTGCATCCTATTCCGAAATGCACTTTCTACCAGTTCATCCATGGACCGAGGACTAGCTGGCACGGCTGCACGGCGGTTTTTTGGACAGGTGCGCGAACAAGAGGCATTGTGGTCTGCTTATTTCTGCAAATAGCAGTGCTTAAATTTAGTGGAATGCACAAGACTTTCAGCTGGTTAGTACACTACATGGTTCAGTTCAGAATTCCAGCTGAGAACTCAATTATAATTGGTTATTCTGGAATGAGAGAACCTAACCCTGGATGGTGGCAACAAGAAAAAACTAGAGTGAACTCCAGGAAATTTAAGCCTGCCGGGAGGCCCTTTGCTCAGAGAAGCCTTGCTTGTTTTTTCCTGATTTGTAAACCTTCTCACAACTTTGTCTTTTGCTGTGAACTAGTATATGTTTGTTATGTTCTATGAATCATTGAGATGTATAAAATTGCTTAACTTATGCTTTTCAAGTTTTTATGAAGCCGAGTTTAATGTGAGTGTTCCACATGAACGCTGGACTAGCGTGTGAACTTTTGGAATTTACATTGTGGCCTCAGTTAACTGCATGAACCACTGTAACTAGATACATAGTTGCTTATATGTCAGACAGCAGATTGTTGATTGTTAGCTGGTCGATAGCCTAGTGTTGAAGCGAGCTAAGCCAATGTGTCATGTTTTGCACAACTGCTTACAAGTGGGGTAGCACCAACAGTGTTTACAAGTACTTATGTATACGTCGACGCACAATTCTTGAACGAGTACTCTATTTCATCAAAACACACACTGATCATATGATAAATCGTGACAACTTATGTCTTACCATGCCATATTCACGAAAAAACTAGTGAGGACGCATCTGTTTCGGCAACAATTATGATGGTTCTCACATGATTCACGGGCACACAAAAGTAGCAGCAGTTCCCATAGACGGATTCAAACAGAGTACTAGCCCCAGAGGGCTCGATAACAGGCAAGGTTCGGATAATTAGACACAATCCAAACTACTATTAAACACTAGATGGGGCAACTATTTCATGCCTCGATCTAATTTGGGCAGGACACAAGACGGACCTTGCCATGAACATCATCGAGGACGTCCAGCAGTAGCTCAATCATGTGAACCTTCATGAAGACAACCTTGTGGCCTTACCAGTCATAAACTTGTTTGTGGAGGCATGCCACGTCATCTTCCTGCGTAAGCTTGACAAGAACAGTATGCCTCACAAACGAAGGAGTAGCTTTGAACTTCTTGTGCTTAAGTACACCCTGGACAACACGCCTGACAACAGTGAGGCTGGAATACAACTCTTCATTGGTATAAGCACAAATGGCTTTCAGGATCCAACAGCCTAAAAACTCGGTTTTACCAGTGCGTATATTCAGGTCATCCGCCTCATAGCGAGTGACATGTACAACCACACAATCCTTGTCTGCATCAGGGCTCTAATTGAAACAGAAACAAATTATGAATTACTTTCCAGTATAAGAAACACAAGTTATTTAAACCAGTATGTATAGCATGGCATCAAAGCTAATAAAATTTTTCATTATTCATGACCACATACTTAGATGAAAAACCACAATCAAGATCGGCAAAGAAGAAAATCACCTTGGGCAGCTCAGCTGGGGGGGACACATCCTCGAAGGGGGAAAACTGCTCCTGCAGTGCCACGGGGGCTGTAACCTCAAATGGGGTGTTGACCATCTCAGTAGTGGCCATGGGCGTATCTGGGGTCGGCTCGGTGGCTACCTCCATCTTCATGGAGCTCTCTGTCTCATGGGGATCAGCCTCCCGCGTCTACTCCAATATTAGCAGATCTTTGCCTGGTTCTCCTTGGTCCATCATGAAACTGACGAATACTAGGAGACCACTGAAAGGAAAACACAATCGCAATGACAATGAAACAAAAAAGAGAGTGAGGATCGGTTACTGCTTTGCAAAAGTTCTTTTTTTCTCTGAACGAAAATATACCAACATCACAGATCCGCTTACCTTCCCTTCGTTGGGAGAGAAGAACAGTGGAAGATGCGAGTGTTGCCTTTCTTGAAGACGGTGAGGGAGAAGGGGATTCAGCGAAGAGTGAAATGATGGTTTCTTCGTCCGTCAAACTTAGACTGTGGGGAGGTGGGGTCTTGTGATACGACGGCTCGTTACTACTGCGCTACGATCGGGGTGACTATCCGCCTACATACTACCTTCTAATTTGGTGGATGGCATTTGGGCCCGCGCACTGCATGGCCCGCATTTCGGTGAACAAAAGTATAACGGCATTCAGTAGAGGGAGATGTTTCGATGACCTAGGAAGAGCCAGAAGCGGTATTGTATCCACTATACTAGTAGTAATTGTTTTTCTAGGTAGCTGTAGAGTGTCTCCACTGTACTAGTAGTAATTGTTTCTCTGGGCCCAAGACAAAACAGCCCATCCACCCTAGTAAATAGTAAAGTCAATTAAAAAGTCCATATCTTTACTGAATGAGAACCGCTACCTACACCCAGCACAGCGCCCTAAAAAACCTGGGTGTTCTTCTTCCTCCTCACTCCCACCCACCTCACGTCAGCTCGCTGCACTCATACCCCCAAATTCCTCACCTCACTCCTACAGAAAACCCTAGCTCCTCTTCTTCCTCACTACTACAGAAAAACCCCAGCTCCCCTTCTTCTTCACTCGCACTACAACTAGGCTCTTCATTCATTACTCAGCTCAAATCTGTGAGCGCAACGCGACGCCCTCGAGGAAAATCGAGTCGGCTGACCCCAGCGCCAAGAAGATGAGGCTCTCGCCAGCGGCGATGCCTGTTGTAGATCCCGCACCCGGCAGCACGGGGAGAAGCGGTGACCCCGCCCCCATCGGATCCCAGGAACCCGTAGAATCTTGGGTGGACCACATCAGCGATCTCCCGGACGCCGTCCTTGGGGAGATCATCGCGCTTCTCCCCACCAAGGATTGCTGCCACACCCAAGTCCTCTCAATTCGGTGGCGCCCTCTATGGCGCGCCGTGCCCCTTAATCTCGACTGTCATCAGCTATCTCTCTTCAATGATTTTGAAATCCCAAGAGCCATCATCTCCTCCCACCAGGGCTCCATTCAAAGCCTCTACATCCCGTCATGGTACCTGAGCACGCATACCATGCCCTGCATGGTGGACGCCTGGCTAAAATCCCCTGAATTCACAGAACTACAGCTGCTTGAGTTCTACTATTCCCCTGGAAATGACCTACCAGATACCGAATGCCATCTACCTATGCCCTCAGCACGGATGTCCATCTCGCGGTTTTCCTCCTCTCTCCACACCGCCACCATTGCGATGTGCGACCTACCAGACAATCTGGTACTAAACCTTCGACTCCCATTTCTCAAGAAACTTTCACTTGTGTGGGTTCATATATTGGAGGCCTCATTTCATAGCATCATCCACTCCAGTTGCCCTGCCCTGGAGTGCTTGGTGCTTGTTTTCACAGTTAGAATCGGTTGTCTCCAAATAAAGTCGCCTAACCTTGTAAGAAGTGGATTTTCTTTTGACAGAAGGCAGCTCATCATCCAAGATGCCCCTTCACTTCAAAGGTTGATCCTTGATTCTAGTTATTCACCGTTACAAATAACCGTCCTCTCTGCGCCTAAACTGGAGACCTTGGGTGTATGATCTCTGTGCTCATTTCAATATGGTGTTTGGCTCCATAGTTCTTCAAGTACTTTATATTATCATCTACACTTGTAACCATAAGCTGCATTTTAAATTTCCACGCATAAGTTATATCTCATCTTGGAGTACACATTTTGTACTAATATTATGTTCTATGCTCAATGAAGAGTTTCTCCATGGATGGCCTATCAATGGTGCTGGATTCTGTCAAGATCCTATATATCCAAATGAATAGTTTTGATCTGAACAAGATTATTGGCTTGCTGCAATGCTTTCCATGTATGGAGAAGTTGTATATAAAGGTGATAATTTCATGCACATTGGAAGCCCGCATATAGTGTACTCGAATTAACCGTTCAGTTGTTGCTCTTTAGACACTCTTTTTTTAGACCTTAACTGTTTTCAATCTTCACGTCTATTTAGGCAACAGGACGGGGTAAGAAAGTTATAACCAATTGGTGGATTCGTAAGCATCGGGATTTTCTCACTTCTCACGAGAGTCGATTGAAGACAATAACGCTAGAACGATATGTAGCCAACTGTGCAAACACTAGATTTGTCACATTCTTCCTGCCGAATGTGTGGTTACTATTGTCCATCAGGCTTAAGTTTATCAGCAGCATGGTTTTGACGGATGGGTATGTGGAAGAGCAAAAAAGGAGTTTCAGGTGGGTAAAAGAGCTTCTGAACGTGTCGGGCTTCTATTTACAACATATTGTGGTCATAATCCAGTAAATTGTACGACCCAGGATGTTCATTCTATGAACCTGGCCGATCCATTTGACTGTGACTGCCAAAAACAGTGATGGAGTTAGATGTTGTTGCCCTTTTCAACCTGAGTTTCTTTGTAAACCTGATGAACAATTAACCCTCGTGCTTTTGTACAGTTTGTAAGCTGGAGTTAGATGTTCTTGCCCTTTTCAACTCGGCTGTGACTGTCATATTTTCTTTGAAGCAAGGCAAATGGCTTGCCAGTCGTTTAATTTAGAGTGAAATATTGTAACAACTAACAAATCCCAACCAAGGGAAATAACATCACTCTCGCCGGCAGCTTGAGCTCACTGTGCATTACAGAAGCCAAGTGATTAGCCCCCACCAGCACCCACAAACTTATTTCGAACTAGCACATCAAATGGGCTGTAAATTTTCATAGGAAAGGTTGCATGACCGTGACAGATTTGGATTCTAACATTTGGGACCCGCGAGGAAATAGCCTATCCAAGGTGGTGTCGACTTACTAGCCAGTCAACAAACGATTCTGCCTACCAGCCGTTGGATTGACATCCAACATATGTCGTGTATCTTCTATGTCCTGTCTTATTCTTCCTCCAGCCACCCAAACCAAACCACCCTGTCGGCTCCGCCTGCTCCCGCCTCCCATGGCTGGCTACGCCTCCGCCGCCCTACCGTACGTACCCTCCAACGTTGGCCAGTCCCTATCTCTATTCCCCAACACATCCTGTTATTCTCCGACGACGTCAGCCCCAACACGCACCCGCACCCGCACCCGAACCAGTCAACCCTCGTACTCCCCTCTGCCTACAACTGGACCGGCGCACCTTCCACGACTCCTCTTCGTTCGGTTCGAGGCCTCGTCGTTGTCCTCCACCTTGCGGCCTTGGTTCGCTCGCCATGCGCGGTGTGCCGCCCTCTTGCGTTGTCAATGTCGTCAACAACTGAGAGGAACGAGGAGATGACTGTACGTGGAGAGGATGACAGTAGGGACCCACCAGCGTCATGGCAGTACGCAAGCAAGTCCTTCTATATTACAAGCCCAAAAATATGGTTCCTCCTAATGGTTGGACATCTAGGGCTCACGCCATTGTCAACATAGTAAATAAACGAGAGAATTACACTATGAGCGGCTGACACCAGGGACCCAGCAGGTCACGCAGTTTATTTTTTTGAGGAACAAGCAGTTGTTATTTATACTAGTTTTAGCAACGAAACATGGTAACAACGGGGTTGTGCGTGAGCTGTGGCCCGTCTAGCCAGGGTTTTATTTATGTTTACCACATCATGAGCCCATTTGTGTTTTTTTCTTGCTGAAAATGGCTAGCCCAGTTCTATATTTTTTAAGAAATACCCAAACGAGGCCTACTTGCTTTATCAGCCCTGCTGGGCTGCAAATCTTTCAACACAAGGAGAGTTTCATTCGGTTTTCCCAGAAATGGGTTGTATATTTTTTAAACACATCAAACCGGGAATTAGTTTCAATTTTTTTCATTACAAGATTTTAAATTCCATTGATTTTTATGCGTAGACAATTATTTGGATTTTATATTTATATAAATTATTTTTCAAAATAGTTTGAATGTGAATCGATATTTTGGGATTAAAAACAGTTGACCGCATCGAAATATGCAAAATTTCATATACTTTTTAACCATGGCCACAATATGGGGTGTAATGCTAACAAAAAAAGATGGGCTCCAAAAAAATTCTTAAGGATTAGCAAATGTGTTGTACATTATTATAAATAATGCACACGAGAGCAGTGACTGTTGGATTTCCATCCAACGGCTGTCGTGCTTCTTCAATCTCTGCTCTTCCTCCTCCAGCCACTCAAACAAGCACCGGCGGGACTGCCTGCTCCCTCCTCCCACGGCCGCCTATGCTAGCGCGCAGGCCTCACCGTCCCACCGTACTCCCATCACTGGCCTAGCCATCCCTCTACCTGTTGTTATTCTCCGAGGACGGCAGATGAACCAGTAAACCCTCGTACTCCTCCGCGTGGGAAACAACTGTCGAGTCTTCCCGGACTCCATGTCGTTCCCTTCCTAGGCCTCGCCGTCGTCCACCGCCCTGGTGCTCTCGGCGTGGCCTGGTCAACGTGGTCAATGAACGACATCCATCAGAAGTGGACTGTACGTGGAGAGACTGACAGCTGGGTCCACAGCCGCACGCAAGGAAATGCCTCCTTATTACGCGCAAAATAATGATTCCTCCACCTGACAGCTAGGACCCATGGGAAGGGCTTCTGTGTTTCGCGAAAAAAGCGTCCCCCTCGCTGACAGGTCGGACCCACCAGCTATATCTTCACATGCAAGGAAGTGCCTCCTTATTACGCACAAAAAAATGAATACCCCCTACTAGCTGGGACCCACCATAGTGGGTGGCTGACTTGTTGGCCTAGTAAGTTGACGGGGACGGAGGGCTTTGTCAACTTAGTCAATATGAACGATTCTAGCTCCAGTGACCGTACGATGTCCATCCAATGGCCATAGTGCTTCTTCAACCTCTGGTCTTCTTGCTCCAGCCGCCCAAAGCAGCATTGGTCGTGTCGCCTGCTCCTGCCTCCCGTGGTCGGTTGTGCTGCCACGGAGGCCTCAGCGCCCCCATACTACTCCCACCGCTGGCCAGGCCATCCCTCCACTCACCCACACCCCCTGTTATTCTGCGGCGATGGCAGCCTCACACCGCAGCCGAACCAGTGAACCCTCGTACTCCTCTCCGTGTGGGCATCCACTGCTGTGTCTTCCCCGGCTCCGCATCGTCCCCTTCCTAGGCCTCGCTGTCGTCCACCGCCTTGGTGCTCTCGGCGCGGCGTGGTCAATGACCGACTTCCATTGGAAGAGTACTGTACGTGGAGAAGCTGACAGCTGGGTCCACGGCCGTAGCTTGGTCCATGGCCACAGCCCAGTTTTTTTGTGATTTGCCAAGTAAGTCGCTTTGTCAGGCATGTTGGGCTGCAAATCTTTCAAGACGAGGAGAGATTCATTCGGCTGGCCGAGAAAATGGCATATCAGTAATGAGAAATGGGTTGTACGTTTTTAAAACACATCAAATCGACAATTAGTTTCAAATTTCTTTTTTTCATTTCGAGATTCTAAATTGCATTGATTTTTATGCATGGACAATTTGTTGGATTTTATATTGATATACATTTATTTTTAAAATCAGTTTGCTTGTGACACGAGATTTCGGGATTAAAAACAGTTCAAACCGCATCGAAATATGCAAAATTTCGTATAATTTTTAACCGTGGACATAATATGGGCTGTAATGCTAACAAAAAGAATATGGGCTCCAAAAAAACCTTAAGAATTAGCAAATGGGTTGTAAATTATTAGAAATAATGGCAGATGGGATGTATGCTGTTTTCCAAAGATTTGAGGCTTTCCCAAAAAAAGGTTGACGCACAAGCAGTGACTGTTGGATGTCCATCCAACGGCCGTCGTGCTTTGATACGTCTCTGTCGTATTTACTTTTCCAAACACTTTTGCCCTTGTTTTGGACTCTAACTTGTATGATTTGAATGGAACTAACCTGGACTGAAGCTGTTTTCCGCAGAATTGCCATGGTGTTGTTTTATGTGCAGAAAACAAATATTCTCAGAATGACCTGAAACTCCACGGAACATCTTAGAAAAAATAATAAAAAATCCTCGCCAAAGATGAAGACCAGGGGGCCCACACCCTTCTCACGAGGGTGGGGGCGCCCCCCCCCCCTAGGGCGCGCCCCCTACCTCGTGGGCCCCCTGGATGCCCCCCAACGCCAACTCCAACTCTATATATTTGCTTTCGGAGAGAAGAAATCATCAAGTTTTACGATACGGAGCCGCCGCCAAGCCCTAAAACCTCTCGGGAGGGCTGATCTGGAGTCCGTTTGGGGCTCCGGAGAGGGCGATTCATCGCTGTCGTCATCATCAACCATCCTCCATCACCAATTTCATGATGCTCACCGCCGTGCGTGAGTAATTCCATCATAGGCTTGCTGGACGGTGATGGGTTGGATGAGATTTATCATGTAATCGAGTTAGTTTTGTTAGGGTTTGATCCCTAGTATCCACTATGTTCTGAGATTGATGTTGCTATGACTTTGTTATGCTTAATGCTTGTCACTAGGGCCCGAGTGCCATGATTTCAGATCTGAACCTATTATGTTTTCATGAATATATGTGAGTTCTTGATCCGATCTTGCAAGTCTATAGTCACCTACTATGTGTTATGATCCGGCAACCCCGAAGTGACAATAATCGGGACCACTCCCGGTGATGACCATAGTTTGAGGAGTTCATGTATTCACTATGTGCTAATGCTTTGTTCCGGTTCTCTATTAAAAGGAGGCCTTAATATCCCTTAGTTTCCAATTGGACCCCTCTGCCACGGGAGGGTAGGACAAAAGATGTCATGCAAGTTCTTTTCCATAAGCACGTATGACTATATACGGAATACATGCCTACATTACATTGATGAATTGGAGCTAGTTCTGTGTCACCCTATGTTATGACTGTTACATGATAGACTGCATCCGGCATAATTATCCATCAGTGATCCGGTGCCTACGAGTTTTCCATATACTGGTTCTCGCTTATTTACTTTCCCGCTGCTACTGTTACAATCACTACAAAATACCAAAAACATTACTTTTGCTGTCTTTACTTTTGTTGCCGCTACCACCACTATCATATTACTTTGCTACTAAACACTTTGCTGTAGATACTAAGTTTCCAGGTGTGGTTGAATTGACAACTCAGCTGCTAATACTTGAGAATATTCTTTAGCTCCCCTTGTGTTGAATCAATAAATTTGGGTTGAATACTCTACCCTCGAAAGCTGTTGTGATCCCCTATACTTGTGGGTTATCAAGACTAATTTCACGCGCCATTGCTGGGGAGCATAGCTCTATTCTTTGAGTCACTTGGGATTTATATCTGCTGGACACTATGAAGAACTTGAGAGATCCAAAAACCAAGATCTATCCCTCAACTATGAGGGGAGGTAAGGAACTGCCATCTAGCTCTACACTTGATTCACCTTCTGTTATGAGTAAGCTAGCGACACCTACACCTGCTTCTGCTATTCGTTCTGATATGTCGCATGTTATTGATGATGCCACTTCTGCTATGCATGATACATATGATGAAACTGCTTCTATGCCTGATACTACTGTGCCCCTTGGTGAATTTCTTGATGAACAAATTGCTAGGGCTAGAGAAAAAGAAATTATTGAATCTGAATACGATGATGATAGTGATGATGAAAATATGTCTGTTATTCCTGAGGGCTATCTTTTATATGGAATCTTCTGCCGCTATTTTAGCTTGCAAAGATAGATACGAGCTTAAGAGGTTATTAGTTAAATGGAACAAAGAATCACATAGAGATAAAATGAAACCCGGCCCTGCTTTTGCTACTTCGCCTATATGTGTTCCTGATAAGGATTATGAATTCTCTATTGATCCTGATATAATTACTTTGGTTGAATCTGATCCATTTTATGGCTATGAATCTGAAACTGTTGTGGCACATCTTACTAAGTTAAATGATATAGCTGCCCTGTTCACTAATGATGAGAGATCGCGTTACTTTTATATACTCAAAATATTTCTGTTCTCATTAAAGGGTGATGCTAAGATATGGTTTAATTCTCTTGATCCTGTTTGTGTGCGTAGTCCCCAGGATATGATTTATTACTTCTCTGCTAAATATTTCCCTGCTCATAAGAAACAAGCTGCTTTGAGGGAAATATACAACTTCGTGCAAATTAAAGAAGAGAGTCTCCCACAAGCTTGGGGGAGGCTCCTCAAGTTACTTAATGCTTTGCCTGATCATCCTCTTAAGAAACCCGAAATACTTGATATCTTTTATAATGGACTAACCGATGCTTCCAGAGATTACCTGGATAGTTGTGCTGGTTCTCTTTTTAGGGAAAGAACACCGGATGAAGCTGAAATTCTATTGAATAATATGTTGACAAATGAAAATAATTGGGCACCTCCTGAGCCAGCTCCTGAGCCAGTTCCTGCTCCAATTATTGAGCCTATTCTTAAACCAACTCCGAAGAAGAGAGGTGTTCTATTTCTCAGTCCCGAAGATATGCAAGAGGCAAAGAAATCTATGAAAGAAAAAGGTATTAAAGCTAAAGATGTTAAGAATTTACCTCCTATTGAAGAAATACATGGTCTTAATTCACCGCCTGTTGAAGAAACATATGATCTTAACTCTTTATTTATTGAAGAACCTCCTGATCTCGATATCCCGACATAGGTAGTAAAGGTAAATTCTCTCTATATATATGATAAAGCTGAAGTCCCTCCTACTAAAATTGCTAGTCAGTGCTTGGATGAGTTTGATAACTTTATGTTTAAGCAAGACGACTTCAATGCTTATTTTGGTAGACAATTAAAAGAAAATGCTTATATGATTAGACGCTTGGGTGATTATATGGCTAATATTAAAGGTGAACTTAAACTTGTTAGCAAACATGCTTCTATGGTTACCACTCAAGTAGAACAAGTACTTAAGGCTCAAAAAGAAGTGCTTGATGAAATGAATAGTAAGAAAAATGATTATGTTGTTAGAGTGGCTACTAGAACTGGTAGAATGACTCAGGAACCTTTGTATCCTGAAGGCCATCCTAAGAGAATCAAGCAAGATTCTCAAAGAAATAATATTGATGTTCCTAGTTCTTCTAAAAAGAAGAAGAAAAATGATAGAACTGTGCAAACTTCTAGTGAACCTATTGCTGAACCACCTGATAATCCAAATGATATTTCTGTGTGTGATGCTGAAACACAATCTGGTAATGAACATGAACCTAATGAAAATATTAATGATGATGTTCATGATGATGCTCAACCTAGTAATGATAATGATGTAGAAATTGAACCTGTTGTTGAACTTGATAACCCACAATCAAAGAATCAACGTTATGATAAAAGAGACTTTGTTGCTAGGAAACATGGTAAAGAAAGGGAACCTTGGGTTCAGAAAGCCATGCCTTTTCCTCCGAAACCATCCAAGAAAAAGGATGATGAGGATTTTGAGCGCTTTGCTGAAATGATTAGGCCTATCTTTTTGCGTATGCGATTAAGTGATGTGCTGAAAACAAATCCTTATGCTAAATAAATGAAGGATATCATTACTAATAAAAGAAAGATACCGGAAGCTGAAATTTCCACCATGCTTGCTAATTATACTTTTAAGGGTGGAATACCAAAGAAACTTGGAGACCCCGGAGTACATACTATACCTTGCTCCATTAAAAGAAATTATATTAAAACTACTTTATGTGATCTTGGAGCCGGTGTTAGTGTTATGCCTCTCTCTTTATATCATAGACTTGACTAGAATAAGCTAACACCTACCGAAATATCTTTGCAAATGGTTGATAAATCAACTGCTATACCTGTCGGTATCTGTGAGGATGTGCCTGTTGTGGTTGCAAACATTACTATTTTAACGGACTTTGTTATTCTTGATATTCCCGAGGATGATAATATGTCTATTATTCTTGGAAGACCTTTTCTTAATACTGCAGGGGCTGTTATTGATTGCAACAAAGGCAATGCCACTTTTCATGTTAATGGTAATGAGCATACGGTACACTTTCCGGGGAAACAACCTCAAGTTCATAGTATCAACTCTATTGGAAAAATTCCATCGATTATATTTGGAAGTTTTGAATTTCCTCTTCCTACTGTCAAGAAGAAATATGATATTCTTATTATTGGGGATGTGCATATCCCCATTGAGGTAACTTAGTGTTATTCGAAATTTCTCCGGTTTCATGATTATCGGAATGAGTTTGTTAACAAGACTTGATCAACCTTGTTAGTGGATTCTTTTTGATGAGCATGAGATGGATGAAACTAGAAGCACAACCTTCTGTACCCCACTTTTTCTTTCTGTTGTTTATATTAAATAAAGTAAAAATAGTTTTTTTGTCTGTTTCCTGACTTATCCGTGCAATATAAAAATATCCTGAAAATAAAAGTCCTCAGAATGACATGCCAATTTAATATGATTTTTTCGGGAATATTTGAGGATTTACTGTGCAAAAATTACCACGGGAGGAGCTGCCGCCTGGCCATGAGGGTGGTGGGTGCCCCCCCCCCTCTAGGGCGCGCCCCCTGCCTTGTGGGCCCACGGTGGCCCTCCTCCACTTATCCCAGCACCCATCTTCTTCCTATGTCTCACACAAACCCGAAAAACCAACTCAAGCACGAGTTCCAGCCACTTTTGCTGTGATTTTCGATCTCCTTGCTCAAAGCACCTCTCGCAAAACTGCTTGGGGAGATTGTTCCTTGGTATGTGACTCCTCCATTGGTCCAATTAGTTTTTGTTCTAGTGCTTTATTCTTTGCAATTTTGTGCTGCATAGGTGACCATGTTCTTGAGCTTGCATGTCAAATTTATATGGTTCCAGGTAGTTTTGATGCATGATATAGGCCCTAGGCACTTGCAGGAGTAGTTGCTATCAATATTATCGAGTTTGGTTCACTTTTGTTTGAAGTTACTAAAAATTTCAGATTATTTCAGGAAAATAATGAGGGGAAGTTTTCAAGGTCTCATCGAGCCAAAGCTCGAAGGAAAAGGCACCGAAGCCTAAGTATAATTTGCCACGCACCGTGGAGATTCGGGCGTGTGAATGGCCTTCTGATGATTTCTTGAGAGCAGCCGATATCTATGAAGATTTTCATGAATTGGATCACAATGCAAGCCTCACCACTTTCCTCCACGACCAATGCGATCAGTATCTCTTACTCACAAATGCTTTTGTGCAAAACTTTCATTTTCATTCTAGGAACTCACCACCTACGGTGGAGTTTCATTTATATGATGAGCATAAGGAGATGTCACTTTATGATTTCTGTCGGATTTGTTTAGTCCCTTTTGAGGGCAAGACAGAAGAACCACATCATGATGATGTGGCTGGGTTTATTGATACTATCACTGTAGGAGAAACTAGGAAGGTTTCCGATGCACGAATCACTAGCATACATTTTCCTCTTTTACGTTACTTTGCATTATTTGCTAGTCGTTGTTTAATTGGACGCGGAAACTATGGAAACCTTAGCATCCCTGATGTAATTATTCTGCACCATGGTTTATACAGTGATAACACTTTTAGTATGGGCGGTATTATTCCTAGACGGTTAAGTATGAACCGTACTAAGGGTCCCATCTCTGGAGGCATCTATGCTACACACCTGGCTGCACATTTTAACATACCTATTAGGCATGCTGAGAAGGAAGAAAAGGTGCTGCCCCGTGTTTATCTAGATCATAAAAGTATGGTGGCACATGATTTTATTGTTAAGAATAGGGCAGGAGAGCTTAAATATCAATTGTTCTTTAACAAACATCATCCTGAGACTATTATCCTGCCTGCTCCTTCTTTGTTTGATTTGACTGTAGGCACGTACCTTGTTCCGTTGACGGCTATTCACGCCTATCGGAACCCTGCACCATCCGAGGAGCCAGAACCGGAACCACAATTTGATCCTTCACGGCAGTCTAACTATCAGTGGGATCCGGAGATGATTGCCAGCCAGTGGCAATCGGAGCCTTCTTCCTCCTCATCACAGTACGACCCCAACAACTATTATTATGGATATCCGCCAGGCCAGCCGTGGCCATAGACCAACTTAGGCCAAAAGCCTAAGCTTGGGGGAGTACGTATTTCTCACCGACATTACATTTATGTTCACACACACTCATTACTAGATGTCGGTGCTCATACTTTTTCACTGTAATATCCATGCTAGTTTATTTTCTTTTTCCTGCTTTCTTCTTGTGTGTTTGTTAAACCTTAAGAAAAACCAAAAAAATTAGTAGTAGTTTATTTTTCTGCTGTAGTAGTAATAATTAAAAAGAAAACCCAAAAATAGTTCTCGTTCTTCTTTTGCTTGTTGGGAGCTTTCCCGTGTAAATAGTTTTATTTCTTTTCTTTTCTTTGGGGGTCAGTAGGAGAAGACCATAATTAAATTGTTGAAGTGGCTCTTATATGCATTATTGTTGATTTAACCAAGAGCCCATATTGGCTTGTCTTCTCCTGTTTATTGAATGCTCGCAGATTCCAGCTTAGTCCAATGCACGTACACTGTTATTATTATTCACATTGTTCGGTCGTGCAAGTGAAAGGCAATTATGATGATATATGATGGGCTGACTGAGATGAGAAAACATGGTATGAACTCGACCTCTTTTGTTTTTGTAAATATGATGAGTCCCTCGTTCTTGATTCAGCTTATTATGAATAAACATGTTTGCAATGACAATTATAGATCATAGTTGCTTGTGCCATGCTTGATTAGCGATGAGTTATAATGATTTACCTTGTGTGCCAACATGCTATTGAGATGGTTATGATGTGGTATGATGGGGTGGTATCCTCCTTTGAATGATTTAAGTGACTTGACTTGGCACATGTTCACGCATGTAGTTGAAACAAATCAACATAGCCTTCACGATATTTATGTTCATGGTGGATTATATCCTACTCATGCTTGCATCCAATGTTTATTAATTTTAATGCATGTGCATGGCTGTTGTCGCTCTCTAGTTGGTCGCTTCCCAGTCTTTTGCTAGCCTTCACTTGTACTAAGCGGGAATACTGCTTGTGCATCCAATCCCTTAAACCCCAAAGTTATTCCAGATGAGTCCACCATACCTTCCTATATGCGGTATCTACCTGTCGTTCCAAGTAAATTTGTATGTGCCAAACTCTAAACCTTCAAATAATCATTCTGTTTTGTAAGCTCGAATAGCTCATGTATCAACCAAGGTTGTCCTTATCTTCAGTGTTAGGCGGGTTATTCTCAAGAGGAGTGGACTCCGCTCCTCACTCACGAGATAAATGGCTGGTCACCGGGATGCCCAGTCCCATGCTTTATGCAAACTAAATCAAAATTAATTGCAAACAAAACTCTCCCTGGGACCTGATGTATGTTGGAGGCACTCGTTGTTTCGAGCAAGCCATGGATTGATGCTTGTTGGTGGAGGGGAGTATAAACTTTACCATTCTGTTTGGGAACCGCCTATAATGTGTTCAGCATGGAAGATATCGCCATCTCTTAGTTGTTACGTTGACAATGAAAGTATACCGCTCAAAATACAATTTATCTCTATTTCAAAACTGAGCTCTGGCACCTCTACAAGTCCCTGCTTCCCTCTGCGAAGGGCCTATCCATTTACTTTTATGTTGAGTTGTCACCCTCTTATTAAAAAGAACTAGCTGGAGAGCACAGCTGTCATTTGCATTCATCACTATTAATCTATGTTGGGTGTGACTATGATTGGATCCCTTTTACCATGAATTACAATGTCTAGTCAGTCCTTGATCTTTAAAGGTGCTCTGCATTTATGTTTTGCAGTCTCAGAAAGGGCTAGCGAGATACCATCTTGTTATATCATATTATGATTGTTTTGAGAAAGTGTTGTCATCCGAGATTTATTATTATGACTTGCTAGTTGATTATGCTATTGATATGAGTAATTATGAGACCTGAGAATTATTGCAAATGTGGTTAGTTATGATCTATGCTGAAAACTTGAATGCTGGCTTGACATAGTTACAATAACAAGAGCAAACAGAGTTTATAAAAGTTTTTCTTTCTTTCAGTTTGTCAACTAAATTGCTTGAGGACAAGAAAGGGTTTAAGCTCGGGGGAGTTGATACGTCTCCGTCGTATCTACTTTTCCAAACACATTTGCCCTTGTTTTGTACTCTAACTTGTATGATTTGAATGGAACTAACCCGGACTGACGCTGTTTTCAGCAGAATTGCCATGGTGTTGTTTTATGTGCAGAAAACAAATATTCTTGGAATGACCTGAAACTCCACGGAACATCTTAGAAAAAATAATAAAAAATCCTCGCCAAAGATGAAGACCAGGAGGGCCGCACCCTTCTCATGAGGGTGGGGGCGCCCCCCACCCTAGGGCGCGCCCCCTACCTCGTGGACCCCCTGGATGCCCTCCGACGCCAACTCCAACTCTATATATTTGCTTTCGGAGAGAAAAAATCAGAGAGAAGAAATCATCACGTTTTACGATACAGAGCCACCGCCAATCCCTAAAACCTCTCGGGAGGGCTGATCTGGAGTCCGTTCGGGGCTCCGGAGAGGGGGATTCGTCGCCGTCGTCATCATCAACCATCCTCCATCACTAATTTCATGATGCTCACCGCCGTGCGTGAGTAATTCCATCATAGGCTTGCTGGACGGTGATGGGTTGGATGAGATTTATCATGTAATCGAGTTAGTTTTGTTAGGGTTTGATCCCTAGTATCCACTATGTTCTGAGATTGATGTTGCTATGACTTTGCTATGCTTAATGCTTGTCACTAGGTCCCGAGTGCCATGATTTCAGATCTGAACCTATTATGTTTTCATGAATATATGTGAGTTCTTGATCCGATCTTGCAAGTCTATAGTCACCTACTATGTGTTATGATCTGGCAACCCCGAAGTGACAATAATCGGGACCACTCCCGGTGATGACCATAGTTTGAGGAGTTCATGTATTCACTATGTGCTAATGCTTTGTTCCGGTTCTCTATTAAAAGGAGGCCTTAATATCCCTTAGTTTCCAATAGGACCCCGCTGCCACAGGAGGGTAGGACAAAAGATGTCATGCAAGTTCTTTTCCATAAGCACGTATGGCTATATACGGAATACATGCCTACATTACATTGATGAATTGGAGCTAGTTCTGTGTCACCCTATGTTATGACTGTTACATGATGAACCGCATCCGGCATAATTATCCATCACTGATCCGGTGCCTACGAGTTTTCCATATACTGGTTTACGCTTATTTACTTTCCCGCTGCTACTGTTACAATCACTACAAAATACCAAAAACATTACTTTTGATGTCTTTACTTTTGTTGCCGCTACCACCACTATCATATTACTGTGCTACTAAACACTTTGCTGCAGATACTAAGTTTCCAGGTGTGGTTGAATTGACAACTCAGATGCTAATACTTGAGAATACTCTTGGGCTCCCCTTTTGTTGAATCAATAAATTTGGGTTGAATACTCTACCCTCGAAAGCTGTTGCGATCCCCTATACTTGTGGGTTATCATGCTTCTTCAATCTCTGCTCTTCCTGCTCCAACCGCTCAAACAAGCTCCGGTGGGACTGCCTGCTCCCTCCTCCCCGCGGCCGGCTGTGCTGCCGCGTAGGCCTCACCGCCCCACCGTACTCCCATCGCTGGCCTAGCCATCCCTCTACTCACCCACACCTGCTGTTATTCTCCGGCGACGGCAGACGAACTAGTAAACCCTCATACAATCGTACTCCCCTTCGTGTAGGAAACAACTTCCGAGTCTTCCTTGGCTCCGTGTCGTTCCCTTCCTAGGCCTCGCCGTCGTCCACCGCCTTGGTGCTCTCGACCCGGCCTGGTCAACATGGTCAACGACCGACATGCATCTGAAGTGGACTGTATGTGGAGAGGCTGACAGCTAGGTACACGGCCGCATGCAAGGAAATGCCTCCTTATTACGCGCAAAATAATGATTCCTCCACCTGACATCCGGGACTCACCGAAAGGGCCTCTGTATTTTGCAAAAAAACATTACCGCCGCTGACAGCTCGGACCCACCAGCTCTATCTTCGCACACAAGGAAGTGCCTCCTTATTATGCACAAAAAATGAGTACTCCCCCTGCTAGCTGGGACCCAGTATAGTAGCAGGCCTCCTAAGTTGACGGGGATGGAGGGCTTTGTAAACTTAGTCAATATGCACGATTCTAGCTCCGGTGACCGTACGATGTCCATCCAACGGCCGTAGTGCTTCTTTAACCTCTGGTCTTCTTGCTCCAGTCGCCCAAACCAGCGTCGGTCGTGCCTCGTGCTCCTGCCTCCCATGGCCGGCTGCGATGCGGCGGAGGCCTCACCGCCCCCTACTACTCCCACCGCTGGCCAGGCCATCCCTCTACTCACCCATACCCCCACTTATTCTGTAGCGACGGCAGCCTCACACCCCAGCGAACTAGTGAACCCTCATACTCCTCTACACGTGGGCATCCACTATCGCATCTTCCCTAGCTCCGCATCGTCCCCTTCCTAGGCGTCGCCGTCGTCCACCACCATGGTGCTCTCGGCGCGGTGTGGTCAACATGGTCAAGGAACGGCTTCCATCGGACATGGACTGTACGTGGAGAGGCTGACAACTAGGTCCACGGCCGTAGCAAGGAAGTGCCTCCTTATAATGCAAAAAATAATTATTCCTCCACCTGACAGCGGGGACCCACCGGAGGGGCCACCGTATTTCGTGAAAAAAACATTTCCCCCTGACTGCTAGGACCCACCAGCTACATCTTCGCACGCAAGGAAGTGCGTCTAGGCAAAAAAATGATTCGCCCCCTGACTGCTGGGACCCAGCAGCTACATCTTCGCACGCAAGGAAGTGTCTCTCAGTCGGGACCCACCTGGTCGAAGCGTACGTAGCGTTTTCATTCTAGTCGCGAACGTGTACGTATATACTTGTCGATGTAGAGGCACGCACATGTCGTAGTAGAGGCATGCACGTAGCATGTACACGTACGTACAGCGGCCAGTGTGCAAGAAATAAAATACGGCCACGTACGTACATACGGGCGGGGTCTCGAACGCCTACTCGTGCATACGTACGGCCAGGGCTCGTGTACATGGCTGGGTCGGAACGGAGAAACTGCGTCGTCGTCGTGTTCATGGGGAGCCAACCGGCTGGCTCGGAACGGAATGCATCATCGTGCTCATCGCGAGGGCTTGGACGGAACAGCCGATGGAAACGAGGCCCGGCGTACCGCAGAACGGAGGAAACGGCCTTGTGTTCAACCGGCCACGTTCAAAACGGAATCCTGTTCATCGGGAGGGGTCGGGGGTACCGCAAAATGGAGGAAACAAACCTCCTACAGTCGAAATGGAGTCTTGTTGATCGGGAGGGGTATGGCGTACCGCAAAACGGAGGAAACGGACTTGTGTTGGAGCGCTACGGTCGAAATGGGGGTCCTATTCATCGGGAGGGGTGTGGCGTACCGCAAAACGGGACTCCACGGGATACTGTTCATCTCCAACGTCGACCCCCTCCAGCCTCCACGGGCTACTGTTCATCCACCGTCGACCTCCTCCTGCCTCCACCAGCAACTGTTCATCCACAGACTCCTGTTCATCCAGCCTCCACCGCGCGCTACTCCACCAGCTACTGTTCAACCAGCCCTCTCCATAGGCTCCTATTCAACCACCCCTCCACGGGCTACTGTTCATCTAGCCCTCCACCGTCTACTATTCATCCAGCCCTCCACGGGGTGGTCCTGTTCATCCAGCCCTCCACGGGGTCCTCTTCATCCAGCCCCAACCGGCTCGATCGATTGGGGTCCTGTTCATCCAGAGGCAACACCACAGGGTCCTGTTCATCCACCCTCACCGGGAACTGTTCATCCAAACCCCCCCAGCAACACTCACTATTCATCCAGAGGTAGCATCGATCGGCTTCAGTTAGCAGCAGTAGCGAAGGAATCGCTCGATCGGGTTCAGTTAACAGCCATCGATCGATCGCTCGGGTTCAGTAACGCGTAGCCTGCAGTGCAATCACTCGGGTTCAGTAGGCGAATGCCTCGCTCAGGTTCAGTTAGAGCCCAACGCCTCGCACACATGCGCGTGCGTGTATGAGAGAAACGCGCAAACCTACATGCATCGCTCGGCCCCGACCACCCACCGTAACTGGGAACACCCTGATATTTTCCTCACCCTCGCTTCTACCACGGTTTTTTCCGTCATGGACGGCCCAAAGAATGTCATGCAGCTGCATCTCCAGCCCGCCCAGGACGAAAACCCATTTTCTATCATGATTTTTTGTCATAGAAGTAGGAGCCACCACATCTATGATGATACCGGGTTTTGTCACAATTATCGTCATAGAAGTTTCATAAGTATGACAGAAAAAAAATTCGTTCGGTCCAAAATGTCACGGAAGTGTCTTTTTTTGTAGTGCCCTCCTCCACTCCTTTATATACGGGGGAGGGGACACCCCAGAGACACAAGTTGATCATTGATATTTTAGCCTTGTGCGGTGCCCCCCTCCACCATAATCCACCTCGGTCATATCATAGTGGTGCTTATGCGAAGCCCTACGTCGGTGGCTTCAACAAGACCGTCATCACGCCGTCGTGCTGATGGAACTCTCCCTCGAAGCTCTACTGGATCGTGAGTTCGGGGGACGTCACCGAGCTGAACGTGTGCAGATCGCGGAGGTGCCGTACGTTCGGTACTAGGATCGGTCGATCGTGAAGACGTACGACTACATCAACCGCATTTTCATAACGCTTCCGCTTACGATCTATGAGGGTACGTGGATGACACTCTCCCCTCTCATTGCTATTTGCGTGTGCGTAGGATTTTTTTGAAATTAATGTGTTCCCCAACAATCATGGCATTTCCATAGCCATTCCGAGATATATTGCCATGCAACTTCCATCATCATCATATACATGACTTGAGCATTCATTGTTATATTGCTTTGCATGATCGTAAGATAGCTAGCATGATATTTTCATGGCTTGTCCATTTTTTGATATCTTTACTACACTAGATCATTGCACATCCCGGTACACCGCCGGAGGCATTCATATAGAGTCATATCTTTGTTCTAGTATTGAGTTGTAAGTAAATAAAAGTGTGATGGTCATCATTATTAGAACATTGTCCCAGGTGAGGTTATCAAAATAAAAGAGGCCAAAGAAGCCCAAATAAAAAAAAGAGGCCAAAGAAGCCCATCAAAAAAAAGACGAGAGAAAAAAATTTAAAAAATGAGAGAAAAGAGAGAAGGCACAATGTTACTATCCTTTTACCACACTTGTGCTTCAGAGTAGCACAATGTTCTTCATATAGAGAGTCTCTTGAGTTATCACTTTCATATACTAGTGGGAATTTTTCATTATAGAACTTGGCTTGTATATTCCGAAGGTGGGCTTCCTCAAATGCCCAAGGTCTTCATACGCAAGCAAGTTGGATACACACCCACTTAGTTTTAGTTTGAGCTTTCATACACTTATAGCTCTCGGTGCATCCGTTGCATGGCAATCCCTACTCCTCGCATTGACATCAACTGATGGGCATCTCCATAGCCCATTGATTAGCTGCGTCGATGTGAGACTTTCTTCCTTTTTGTCTTCTCCCCACAACCTCCACCATCATATTCTATTCCACCTATAATGCTATGTCCATGGCTCACGCTCATGTATTGCGTGAAAGTTGAAAAGGTTTGATAACATCAAAAGTATGAAACAATTGCTTGGCTTGTCATCGGGGTTGTGCATGATTTGAATATTTTGTGTGGTGAAGATGGAGCATAGCCAGACCATATGATTTTGTAGGGATAACTTTCTTTGGCCATGTTATTTTGAAAAGACATGATTGCTTTATTAGTATGCTTGAAGTATTATTGTCTTAATGTCAAATGATAGACTATTGCTTTGAATCACTCGTGTCTTAATAGTCATGCCATGATTAGATTACATGATCAAGTTTATTCTAGGTAGCATTCCACATCAAAAATTATCTTTTTTATCATTTACCTACTCGAGGACGAGCAGGAATTAAGCTTGGGGATGCTGATACGTCTCTGTCGTATCTATAATTTTTATTGTTCAATGCCAATATTATACAACTTTCATATACTTTTGGCAACTTTTTATACTATTTTTTGGGACTAACATATTGATCCAGTGCCCAGTGCCAGTTCCTGTTTATTGCATTTTTGTTTCGCAGAAAATCCATATCAAACGGAGTCCAAACGGGATAAAAACTGACGGAGATTTTTTTGGAATATATGTGAATTTTGGGAAGTGAAATCAACGCGAGACGATGCTCGAGGGGCCCACGAGGCAGGGGCGTGCCCCAGGGGGGCAGGCGGGCCCCTGAACCTCGGGGACACCCCGTAAGGCGGTTGTTGCCCTTCTTTCGCCGCAAGAAAGCTAATATCCGGATAAAAATCATGTTCGAATTTCAATCCAATCAGAGTTACGGATCTCCGGAAATATAAGAAACGGTGAAAGGGCAGAATCTGAGAACGCAGAAACACAGAGAGACAGATCCAATCTCGGAGGGGCTCTCGCCCCTCCCATGCCATGAGGCCATGAACCAGAGGGTAAACCCTTCTCCCATCTAGCGGGAAGGTCAAGTAAGAAGAAGAAGAAGAAGAAGAAGGGGGGCTCTCTCCCCCTCTCTCCCGATGGCACCAGAACGCCGCCGGGGCCATCATCCTGACAACGATCTACACCAACAAATTCACCACCGTCATCACCAACTCTTCCCCCCTCTATGCAGTAGTGTAACCCCTCTTTTACCCGATGTAATCTCTACTTAAACATGGTGCTCAATGCTATATATTATTTCCTAATGATGTATGGCTATCCTATGATGTTTGAGTAGATCTGTTTTGTCCTATGGTTTAATTAATGATCGTGATTGGTTTGAGTTGCATGTTTTATTATTGGTGTTGTCCTATGGTGCTCTCCGTGTCGTGCAAGCGTGAGGGATCCCCGATGTAGGGTTTGTAATATGTTCACGATTTTCTTATGGTGGGTGGCATGAGTGACAGATGTAACACCCACAATGTGGCTATATCTCCCACGTGTCGGGGCACGACTTAGAGGCATAGCCGCATGGTAGGCATGTCGCAAGAGGGGCAATCTTTACACATCCCATGTACTGAATAACGAAGGGATAAAGAGTCGGCTTACAATCCCCACTTCACACAAATACATAAATATATCATACATCATCCAGAATACAATCAAGGTCCGACTACGGAACCAAAATAAAGAAAGACAACCCCAAATGCTAGATCCCCGATTGCCCCAACTGGGCTCCTCTACTGATCATCTGGAAAATAAACAATAGAATGAACACAATCTTCATCGAGCTCTCACTTGAGCTCGATTGCGTCACCTGCAACTGTTTGGAAGTATATGTGAGTCACGGGGACTCAGCAATCTCACACCCTCGCGATCAAGACAATTTAAGCTTATGGGTAGGAAAGGTAGTAGGGTGGAGCTGCAGCAAGCACTAGCATATATGGTGGCTAACATACGCAATTAAGAGCAAGAAGAGAAGCAATGCAACGGTCGTGAACTAGAAGTGATCCTGAAACTACTTACGTTCAAGCATAACACAAGAACCGTGTTCACTTCCCGGACTCCGCCGAGAAGAGACCATCACGGCTACACACGCGGCTGATTCGTTTTAATTAAGTCAAGTGTCAAGTTCTCTACAACCGGACATTAACAAATTCCCATCTGCCCATAACTGCGGGCACGGCTTCCGATAGTTCAAAACCCTGTAGGGGTGTCCCAACTTAGCTCATCACAAGCTCTCACGGTCAAAGAAGGATATTCCTTCTCCCAGGAATACCCGATTAGTCTCGAAATTCCCAGTTACAAGACATTTCGACAATGGTAAAACAAGACCAGCAAGACCGCCCGATGCGCCGACATCCCGATAGGAGCTGCACATATCTCGTTCTCAGGGCAAAACCGGATTGTCCAAGATTCCGGTAGGCCAACCCAGAGTTGCCCCTGGTGGCCACCGGCGGCTAACAGGATCGGACAACACTTAGACAAGCACTGGCCCAGGGGGGTTAAAATAAAGATGACCCTTGAGTCTGTAGAACCCAAGGGTAGGTGATAGGTTGTTAGGAAAATGTAAAACCAAGGTTGGGCCTTGCTGTAGGAGTTTTATTCAAAGCGAATTGTCAAGGGGTTCCCATAACTCCCAACCGCGTAAGGAATGCAAAATCAAGGAACATAACACCGGTATGACGAAAACTAGGGCGGCAAGAGTGGAACAAAACACCAGGCATAAGGCTAAGCCTTCCACCCTTTACCAAGTATATAGATTCATTAAAGTAAACAAGATATACTATTGATATCCCAACAATATCCATTTTCCAACAAGCAACAAACTTCATCTTCACCTGCAACTAGCAACGCTATAAGAGGGGCTGAGCAAGGCGGTAACATAGGCAAACAACGGTTTGCTAGGACAGGTGGGTTAGAGGCTTGACATGGAAATATGGGAGGCATGATAAAGCAAGTGGTAGGTATCACGGCATAGCAACAGAGCGAGCAACTAGCAAGCACATAGAGAAGTGATTTCGAGGGTATGGTCATCTTGCCTGCAAAGTTCTCAGAGTTGACGAAAGCTTGATCCTCGATAGCGTACTTGACAGGTTCCTCGATCACATACTCGTCTCTCGGATCTACCCAAAGCAAGAACACAAGCAAAGGACCAACAATCAAACACGGTGCAATGCACAAGCAACATGATGCAAAACATGGCATGAAATGGGAGGTGTGATATGCGATGCATATGCGTGCTCCGGAAGGAAAATAATGAACAAGTCATCAACTTGGCAAACCAAGTGTGCCGCTGGAAAGATGAGATGATTTCGGTCGAAATCGATATAAAGATCACCGGAATCGGATGCACGGTTTGCAAATGGCAAGCCAAACAAGAATGGCATAATTCTTCGATTAACAGCACGATGCCATATAGAATGCAACAATAAACTAAGCTACTGCACCCCAACATAGCAACAAAGCACATGGCAGTGATCTACTCAAGATGCTTGACAAAAGATGAACACTGAGCCACGGCTAAATCAGACAAGAGCAGGTTCGAACAAGCATGGCAATAGTGCAAACGATATCAGCTTCACAGACTTATTGAAAATACTAACATGCCAGAAATAACATCAAGAAGCCAAGTTTAGAGCAAGCAAACAACATGCTACAGGAATAGGTCATAGCAAACAAAGGCATGGCATGAATCTACTCAAAGCATATAACAAAAGTCCCTTACTGATCATGAGCCAAAAAGGCAAAGAAAATATGATGGCACCCATGTAAACATCGCAAGTTTTATTAACAGTTTTAGACTTAGCAGAAAACAGAGCATGGCATAAACAGAATTATGAAGGCATCTTTGAGAGCTCGAAACACTCACCACAAGTCATTTCATGATGAGATAAGCATACTACCAGCAAGAAGACATGTTCATGAATCTAAACATGGCAACATCAAGTTCATAGCATGCATGGATCAACTACAACAACCATGGCAAAATTTATTAACATGTAAACAATCTGCCAGGAACATTTTATAGCAAAAGTAGAGCAAGATTAAGACATTCTAGGGCACTCCATAATTACAAGCAGGGACATGGATGGATAGATCACAACCATAAGTCCAAATCATCCTTACTGAAGCAACTCAAAACAAGCATGTATCTCACTGTAGCATCATGTATACATGGCATCAAAATAACAACAGGAAAGGACTTAGTAAAATTCTAAGTCCCTGAAATCAACAATATCACGAAGGCTATTTTGCATGCTTGTGCTAGTCACCACATAGATCACAAAAATACATAGCAAGAACCCCTGTAAACATGGCATGGCATAGATCAAATCACATGTAGAGCTCATGCCCATATGCAGCACACAACAAAACTGACAAAAATGACAAATCAACATAATCTACTAAGTAACAGGAGCAAACATTTTATAGCACTCTTTCATCAGTGATTTGGGCATCAAGATGGACTCAAACAATCATGCCACAATGGAATGAAATGAAGAGCATCTCACAATGAATATTTTGATATATCATGCGCATGAAACAGAGCTATGGTCACGGAGTTATGATGCAATGAACATGGCCTGAAAATATCACAGATAAAGGACTTAGTAGAAATTATACCACTCCGGAAGGTCAACGGGACAAGGACGTGCGGGACGAGGAGATCCGGGACGCAACAAGGTGTTTGGATGCAGGGATGGGTGGATCTCGTCCATCTTCTCCGGATCCGACCGGAGAAGAACTCCGGCGAGCTCCGGCGACGACTGGGAAGTGCGGTGGTGCGGGATCTGGCAGAGGAGGGCAGCGACGCGCGGACGGCGAGGTGCGGCGCGCCGGCAAGGGAACGCGTCGGTGGTGACGGAGTGCAGCGGCTCGGGCGACGTCGAGTGATGCGGCAAGATGCGCCGTGCCGGCTAGGTGGTGGCGGAAGCGAGGCGGCGCCGGCGAACGGGCAGCGGGGTGCGGGCGGCGCACGGTAGAGGAGGCGGCGCGCGTGCGGCGGAGCGTGGGCGGCGGCGTGCAGGCGCGGCAGTGGCGAGGCGGCGTGGACGACGGAGGAGGTCACTGGCAGCGAGCGGCACGGTGGCGCGAAGGAGGCGGCGACGGTGGGTTCTGGCGATGCGGCGGGGAGCTCGGGCGGCGCGGCGCTGGATGCGCGGCGCACGGCGCGCGGCTCGGCCTAGATCGGCCCAGGGCAGGCCGGCCTCGGGCCCCGGTGGGCCGCAGCGCGGTGGAGGAGAGAGAGACGCGGTGGGGAGGCGACGTGGCGGCGCAGGAGTGGAAGGGGGAGGCGGTGGCGCTGACGTGGCGACCCCTCATTGGTCGGAGCGGCGTGGCGGCGGCGGTGGACATGTCCGGCTCAGCCCGGACGTGTCCGGCAGTGGTGGAGGGTGGAGCTAGGGTTAGACTGCGTGAAAAATCCGAGAGGGGCACATATTTATAGATGGAAGGAGGTAGGAGTGTCCAAATGGAGTGTAGTTTTCGACCACGCGATCGTGATCCGATGGCGGAGGACATGGGAGAGGTTTGGATGGGTTATTGGGTCGTTTTGGAGGGGTGTTGGGCTGCAACACACGAGAGGCTTTTGCGGTTACTCGGTTAACCATTGGAGCATCAAATGAACTCCAAATGGCACGAAATTTGACAGGCGGTCTACCGGTGGTGTACCAAGGCCACTTGGAAAATCTCGGTCCATTCCAAGAACGTTCGACACCCGCTCACGAAAAGAGACAAGAGGGGTGCGTCGGGTGCATGAGGGAGTGTCGGATTGCAAGATGGAAAAGGGGAAAATGCTCGGAAGCATGAAACGAACACGAATGCAAATGTGATGCACATGATGACATGATATGAAATGCATGACATGAACAATAGGCAAAACGAAAACAAAACCCAACCACGAAGGGAAAATCATATCACATCTCCGGAAAAGGCAAGAGTCGGAGTACAAATATGGAAAGTTGTATCGGGGGCGTTGCAACAAAAGCAAAAACCCGAGTAAGTAGGTTTTTTGCGTATGGGAGTAAAGAGGACTTGATGCCTTATAATGCTATGGTTGGGTTTTACCTCAATGATCTTTAGTAGTTGCGGATGCTTGCTAGAGTTCCAATCATAAGTGCATATGATCCAAGAAGAGAAAGTATGTTAGCTTATGCCTCTCCCTAAAATAAAATTGCAATAGTGATTACCGGTCTAGCTATCGATTGCCTAGGGACTAATAACTTTCTCGTGACAAAAAGCTCTCTACTAAAACTAATTTAGTCATGTCTTTATCTAAACAGCCCCTAGCTTTTATTTACATGCTCTTTATTATATTGCAAACCTAGCCTACAACACCTCCAAATTACTTTAGTTTCATACTTGTTCTAGGTTAAGCAAATGTTAAGTGTGCGTAGAGTTGTATTGGTGGTCGATAGAACTTGAGGGAATATTTGTTCTACCTTTAGCTCCTCGTTGGGTTTGACACTCTTACTTATCGAAAGAGGCTACAATTGATCCCCTATACTTCTGGGTTATCAGGGGCCGGCCCCCCAAACCCTAAACCAATTCGGTTTGGGCCTAGGGGACGCGCCCACCACTTGCCTGCTGCCCTCTTTCTCCACTAGGGCCCATTAAGGCCCATTGACTCTCGGGGGGGGTTCCGGTAACCTCCCGGTACTCCGGAAAATGCCCGAACTCATCCGGAACCATTCCGGTGTCCAAACATAGCCTTCCAATATATCGATCTTTATGTCTCGGCCATTTCGAGACTCCTCTTCATGTCCGTGATCACATTCGGGACTCTGAACTACCTTCGGTACATCAAAACACATAAACTCATAATACCGATCGTCATCGAACGTTAAGCGTGCGGACCCTATGGGTTTGAGAACTATGTAGACATGACCGAGACTCACTTCCATTCAATAACCAATAGCAGAACCTGGATGCTCATATTGGTTCCTACATATTCTACGAAGATCTTTATCAGTCAAACCACATAACAACATACGTTGTTCCCTTTGTCATCGGTATGTTACTTGTCCGTGATTCGATCATTCGTATCATCATACCTAGTTAAATCTCGTTACTGGCAAGTCTCTTTACTCATTCCATAATGCATCATCCCCTAACTAACTCATTAGTCACATTGCTTGCCAGGCTTATAGTGATGTGCATTACCGAGAGGGCCCAAACATACCTTCCGACAATCGAAGTGACGAATCCTAATCTCGATCTATGCCAACTCAACAAACACCATCGGAGACACCTATAGAGCATCTTTATAATCACCTAGTTATGTTGTGACGTTTGATAGCACACAAAGTGTTCCTCCGGTATTCGGGAGTTGCACAATCTCATAGTCAGAGGAACATGTATAAGTCATGATGAAAGCAATAGCAATAAACTAAACGATCATAGTGCTAAGATAACGGATGGGTCTTGTCCATCACATCATTCTCTAATGATGTGATCCTGTTCATCAAATGACAACACATGTCTATGGCTAGGAAACCTAACCATCTTTGATTAACGAGCAAGTCAAGTAGAGGCATACTAGGGACACTTTGTTTGTCTATCTATTCACACATGTACTAAGTTTCCGGTTAATACAATTCTAGCATGAATAATAAACATTTATCATGATATAAGGAAACTTAACCATCTTCCAATATATCGATCTTTATGTCTCGACCATTATCTTCACCAAGGTCTTTCATTGAAAATTCTTATTCAAGTATCCTTTTATGCTATCCAGAAATTCAGTATCATTTCCGATCAACAATATGTCATCCATATATACTATCAGAAATGCTACAGAGCTCCCACTCATTTTCTTGTAAATATAGGCTTCTCCAAAAGTCTGTATAAAACTATATGCTTTGATCAACTCATCAAAGTGTATATTCCAACTCCGAGATGCTTGCACTAGTCCATAGATGGATTGTTGGAGCTTGCACACTTCGTTAGCACCTTTAGGATTGACAAAACATTCTGGTTGCATCATCTACAACTATTCTTTAATAAATCCATTAAGGAATTTAGTTTTGATATCCATTTTCCAGATTTCATAAAATGTGGCAACTGCTAACATGATTCCGACAGACTTTTAAGCATCGATATGAGTGAGAAAATCTCATCATAGTCAACACCTTGAACTTGTCAAAAACCTTTTGCGACAATTAGAGCTTTGTAGATAGTAACACTACTATTAGCGTCCGTCTTCGGGCAAGTCAATCAAAGTCCATACTTTGTTCTCATACATGGATCCCATCTCAGATTTCATGGCCTTAAGCCATTTCACGGAATCTGGGCTCATCATTGCTTCCTCATAGTTCGTAGGTTCATCATGGTCAAGTAATATGACTTCCAGAACAGGATTACCGTACCACTCTGGTGCGGAATGTACTCTGGTTGACCTACGAGGATCGGTAGTAACTTGATCTAAAGTTTCATGATCATCATCATTAACATCCTCACTAATTGGTGTAGGCATCACTGGAACTGATTTCAGTGATGAGCTACTTTCCAATTCGAGAGAAGGTACAATTACCTCATCAAGTTCTACTTTCCTCCCACTCACTTCTTTCGAGAGAAACTCCTTCTCTAGAAAGGATCCATTTTTAGCAACAAAGATCTTGCCTTTGGATCTGTGATAGAAGGTGTACCCAACAATTTCTTTTGGGTATCCTATGAAGACGCACTTCTCTGATTTGGGTTTGAGCTTATCAGGCTGAAACTTTTTCACATAAGCATCACAACCCCAAACTTTAAGAAATGACAGCTTAGGTTTCTTGCTAAACCACAGTTCATACGGTGTCATCTCAACGGGTTTTTAGACGGTGCCCTATTTAACATGAATGCAGCTATCTCCAATGCATAACCCCAAAACGATAGTGATAAATCGGTAAGAGACATCATAGATCACACCATATCTAATAAAGTACGGTTATGACATTCGGACACACCATTACGATGTGGTGTTCCAGGTGGCGTGAGTTGTGAAACTATTCGACATTGTTTCAACTGAAGGCCAAACTCGTAACTCAAATATTTCGTCTCCACAATCAGATCGTAGAAACTTTATTTTCTTGTTACGATGATTCTCCACTTAACTCTAAAATTCTTTGAACTTTTCAAACGTTTCAGACTTGTGTTTCATTAAGTAGATATACCCATATCTACTCAAATCATCTGTGAAGGTCAGAAAATAACGATACCCGCCCCGAGCCTCAACACTCATTGGACCGCACACATCAATATGTATTATTTCCAACAAGTCTGTTGCTCACTCCATTGTTCCGAAGAACGAAGTCTTAGTCATCTTGCCCATGAGGCATGGTTCGCAAGCATTAAGTGATTCATAATCAAGTGATTCCAAAAGTCCATTAGCATGGAGTTTCTTCATGCGCTTTACACCAATATGACCTAAACGGCAGTGCCACATATAAGTTAAACCATCATTATTAACTTTGCATCTTTTGGCTTCAATATTATGAATATGTGTATCACTATGATCGAGATTCAATAAACCATTTATATTGAGTGTATGACCATAGAAGGTTATATTCATGTAAATAGAACAACAATTATTCTTTGACTTAAATGAATAACCGTATTGCAATAAATATGATCCAATCATATTTATGCTCAACGCAAACACCAAATAATATTTATTTTACGTTCAACACTAATCCCGAAGGTAAACTGAGTGTGTGATGGTGATCTTATCAACCTTGGAATCACTTCCAACTCACATCATCACCTCGCCCTTAACTAGCCTCTGTTTATTTTGCAACTCCTGTTTCGAGTTACTAATCTTAGCAACTGAACCGGTATCAAATACCCTGGTGTTACTATGAACACTAGTAAAGTACACATCAATAACATGTATATCAAATATACTTTTGTTCACATTGCTATCCTTCTTATCCGCCAAGTATTTGGGGTAGTTCCGCTTCCAGTGACCATTCCCTTTGCAGTAGAAGCACTCAGTTTTAGGCTTAGGTCTAGCTTTGGGCTTCTTCACGGGAGTGGCAACTTGCTTGTCATTCTTCTTGAAGTTCCCTTTATTTCCCTTTCCCTTTTATATGTAACTAGTGGTCTTGTCAACCATCAGCACTTGATGCTTTTTCTTGATTTCTACCTTCGCCAATTTCAGCATTGCGAAGAGCTTGGGAATCATTTTCGTTATCCCTTGCATATTATAGTTCATCACGAAGTTCTAGTAACTTGGTGATAGTGACTAGAGAACTCTGTCAATCACTATCTTATCTGGAAGATTAACTCCCACTTGATTCAAGTGATTGTAGTACTCAGCATTCTGAGCACATGCTCACTAGCTGAGCTATTCTCCTCCATCTTGTAGGCTAAGTACTTGTCATAGGTCTCATACCTCTCGACTCGGGCATGAGTCTGAAATACCAATTTCAGCTCTTGGAACATCTTATATGCTCTGTGGTGTTCAAAATGATTTTGAATTCCCGGTTCTAAGCCGTAAAGCATGGCGCACTAAACTATCAAGTAGTCATCATACCGAGCTTGCCAAAAGTTCATAACGTCTGCATCTGCTCCTGCAATAGGTCCGTCACCTAGCGGTGCATCAAGGACATAATTCTTCTATGCAGCAATGAGGATAATCCTCGGATCACAGAGCTAGTCTGCATCATTGGTACTAACATATTTCAACATAGTTTTATCTAGGAACATATCATAAATAAAATGAGGAAGCTATACGCGAGCAATTTATCTACAACATAGATATGCAAATACTATCAAGACTAAGTTCATGATAAATTTATGTTCAATTAATCATATTACTTACGAACTCCCACTTAGCTAGACATCCCTCTAATAATCTAAGTGATCACGTGATCCATATCAACTAAACCATGTCCGATCATCACGTGAGATGGAGTAGTTTTCAATGTGAACATCACTATGTTGATCATATCTACGATATGATTCATGTTTAACCTTTCGGTCTTAGTGTTCTGAGGCCATATCTACATATGCTAGGCTCGTCAAGTTTAACCCGAGTATTCTGCATGTGCAAAACTGGATTGCACCTATTGTATGTGAACGTAGAGCTTATCACACCCGATCATCACGTGGTGTCTCAGCAGGAAGAACTCTCGCAATGGTGCATACTCAGGGAGAACGCTTATACCTTGAAATTTTAGTGAGGGGTCATCTCATAATGCTACCGTCATACTAAGAAAAATAAGATGCATAAAAGATAAACATCACATGCAATCAAAATATGTGACATGATATGGCCATCATCATCTTGTGCCTTTGATCTCCATCTCCATCATGATCTCCATCATCACCGGCATGACACCATGATCTCCATCATATTGATCTCTATTAACGTGTCATCACATGGTCGGCTCGCTGATTATTGCTTTTGCAACTATTGCTATCGCATAGCGGTAAAGTAAAGCAATTGTATGGCTCTTGCATCTTATGCAATAAATAGACAACCATAAGGCTCCTGCTAGTTGCCGATAACTTTAACAAAACATGATCATCTCATACAACAATTTATATCTCATCACGTCTTGACCATATCACATCACAACATACCCTGCAAAAATAAGTTAGACGTCCTCTACTTTGTTGTTGCAAGTTTTACGTGGCTGCTACGGGCTTCTAGCAAGAACCGTTCTTACCTACGCATAAAAACAACAACGTGGTATAGTGATTGCTTTTTGATCTTCAGAAAGAACCCTGTTCATTGAATCCGATTCAACTAAAGTTGGAGAAACAGAGACCCGCCAACCACCTGTGTGTAAAGCACGTCGGTAGAACCAGTCTCGTGAACGCGGTCATGTAATGTTGGTCCGGGCCGCTTCATCCAACAATACCGTTGAATCAAGAAACAACTAGTGACGGCAAGCAATATTTATATACCCACGCCCACAACTCCTTTGTGTTCTACTCGTGTATATAACATCTACGCATAGACCTGGCTCTGATGCCTCTATTGGGGAATGCTGTATTTCAAAAAAATTCCTACGATCGCGCAAGATCTATCTAGGAGTTGCATAGCAACGAGAGGGGGAGAGTATGTCTATGTACCCTCGTAGACCGAAAGCGGAAGCGTTATGAAACGCGGTTCATGTAGTCAAACGTCTTCGCGATCCAACCGATCAAGTACCGGGACGCACGGCACCTCCGCGATCTGCACACGTTCAGCTCGGTGACGTCCCTCATACTCTTGATCCATTTGAGGCCAAGGGAGAGTTTCGTCAGCACGATGGAGTGATGACGGTGATGATGAAGTTACCGACACAGGGCTTCGCCTAAGCACTACAACGATATGACCGAGGTGGAATTCTGTGGAGGGGGCACCGCACATGGCTAAACAATCAACTTGTGTGTCTATGGGGTGCCCCCCTCCACCATATATAATGGGGGGAGGAGGAGAGGGCCGGCCTAGGAGTAGGCGCGCCCAAGGGGGGGATAATCCTACTCCAAGTAGGTTTGCCCCCTGTCCCTTTCCTATTCCTACTAGGAGAAGGACGAAGGAGGGGAGAGGAGAAGGAAAGGGGGGACGCCCCCAAAACCCTAAACCAATTCGGTTTGGGCCTAGGGGGCGCGTCCCACCACTTGTCTGATGCCCTCTTTCTCCACTAGGGCCCATTAAGTCCCATTGACTCCCCGGGGGGTTCCGGTAACCTCCTGGTACTCCGGAAAATGCCCGAACTCATACGGAACCATTCTGGTGTCCAAACATAGCCTTCCAATATATCAATCTTTATGTCTCAACCATTTTGAGACTCCTCATCATGTCCTTGATCACATCCGGGACTCCGAACTACCTTCGGTACATCAAAACACATAAACTCATAATACCGATCGTCATCGAACATTAAGCGTGCGGACCCTACGGGTTCGAGAACTATGTAGACATGATAGAGACTACTTCCGATCAATAGCCAATAGCGAAATATGGAGGCTCATATTGGTTCCTACATATTCTACGAATATCTTTATCGGTCAAACCGCATACCAACATACGTTGTTCCCTTTGTCATCAGTATGTTACTTGCCCGAGATTCGATCGCCGGTATCATCATACCTAGTTCAATCTCGTTACTGGCAAGTCTCTTTACTCATTCCGTAATGCATCATCCCATAACTAACTCATTAGTCACATTGCTTGCAAGGCTTATAGTGATGTTGAGGGCCCAGAGATACCTCTCCGACAATCGGAGTGACAAATCCTAATCTCGATCTATGCCAACTCAACAAACACCATCAAAGACACCTATAGAGCATATTTATAATCACCCAGTTACGTTGTGACTTTTGATAGCACACAAGGTGTTCCTCTGGTATTCGGGAGTTGCATAATCTCATAGTCAGAGGAACATGTATAAGTCATGATGAAAGGAACAACAATAAACTAAACAATCATAGTGCTAAGCTAACGGATGGGTCTTGTCCATCACATCATTCTCTAATGATGTGATCCCATTCATCAAATGACAACACATGTCTATGGCTAGGAAACTTAACCATCTTTGATTAACGAGCTAGTCAAGTAGAGGCATACTTGGGACACTTTGTTTGTCTATGTATTCACACATGTACTAAGTTTCCAGTTAATACAATTCTAGCATGAATAATAAACATTTATCATGATATAAGGAAATGTAAATAACAACTTTATTATTGCCTCTAGGGCATATTTCCTTCATTGTAGGCTAGTCGTCGAAGACGGCAGAGTTGGTGCATCCCACGGACTTATCGTGCGAGGCCATGGCAGTGGTCACCGCTCTGGCTTCAACCAAGGTTCCGGTGGCCATGCAGGATGGGGCTAAAGGTCGTGAGCATGTTTCTGACAAACTTTCTGACAAGTCTGATTGTGAGAGGGCCGCTAAGTGGGCGCGCAAGAAAGAGAAGATGTTGTGCTATCGTTGCAGTGAGCAAGGGCATTTTATTACAGAATGCAATACGGAGCTTTGTGATAATTGTCTCAAACCTGCACATGAATCGGGTGAGTGTCCGGTGTTGCTGCACCGTTAACGACGGTGACCATGTATGGGGTTTGCTTTGTGGACTTGATGTTTTTTGTGTCACCTACTCTTTCTGTTATCCCAGACACACCGCAGAACTTGACTACATGAGTGGTCAAAGTTACAAAGGGATACCTATCTGAGGCGAGGATCATATAGAGGCTGAATGAGCTGGCTCCCGGGAACTCTCTTTGGGAGCTTATTCGGCTGGATGATAATCTATATAAGGTTGATTTTCCGTCAGCGGAAGAGCCGAAGAAGCTCCTTAAGATTGGCATCGCGCGTGTGCCAGGTACAGAGTGTTTTCTTGAGTTTGATGCTTGGAAGCAAACAAAACCAAAAGGCACTCCTTTATCTCAGGTCTGGGTATGATTTTCAGGGGCACCTTCTAAGCCTCTCAATGATGCCAGGGTAGTTTGTAGTCTGGGGTCACTGATTGGGAAGACTGAGCGTGTTGATATGCAGTTTACCCGGGCTCACGGGGTGGCCAGGTTACTTGTCAGCGTTCTAGCTATTGAGCATATACCGGATGTGGTCAGGTGGACGCATAACGGCATGGTCTACAAATTGGATATTGAGTTAGAGGATGATGAGATATTTTAGGAGGCACTCCTGGGAGGGGGTGATGTTGACATGTCTGATAAGGATGACGATACAGGCAATAGGGAGAAGCACGATGATAGTGGATCACGGGAGGGTTCTAATTTGGCAACTGGAAAATCCACTCTGCAGGCGCCGGAGAAAGGTGTAGCACAGACTTCGTCCACACCCGTGAAAACTCTGAGGTTTGGGTCCTTTGGGCTGCCGTCTTCCGCGCCTCCTCGCATGTGGGGTGATCGGGTTGAGAGTGGCGATGCAGATGAGCATGTGTTGCCGCCCGTCCCGATAGCCTCCCTTCTCGTTGAGGAGTCCCCAACTGTGGAGTTGAGGGGTGTTTCGAGCCCGCAGTGCTTGGCACGCATCCTGAGTCCGAGGACGGATGGCGAGGGGCCGACGGACACGGCTGGGCAGGAGGCCCAGCTGAGGCTCGCGCCTACGCCAGGGCCTGAGCTTCAGACCCTGGCGAGGGTCTGTAGCGGGCCGGTGGCCTACGCTCGCAGCCCAGGGCTGAGCAGAGCTGGCGAGGGGCCGTCGGACGCTGCCAGGCAGGAGGCCCAGGGGATTCTAGCGCTTCCGCATGTGCTCGCGATTCAGGCCCCGATGGGGCCATTGGAGGGTTCTACGGCGCGGGTGGATCACGGGCAGGTGGCCCCCGACTCACTCGCAAGGTCTTCCCCGACACGATCTTCACTGATGACAGATGGGGCATGTCGGTAGGTGGTGGGAGATATGGGAGGAGGCCCTGGAGGCACCAGGTCGCCTTCCTCCCCTTCGCCTGGTCTTGTCAAGACAGACGGACTCGAGGGGGAGGTCTTCTCACCGCAGGCATGGACTACGGAGGAGGTGATCGCGTTTGGCGGCCATCTAGACCCAGTGCTCTCGGGCAGGCATGTCAGTAGCTGGGTTCAGGACCAACCAGACTCCGACGAATTTCAGCTTGGTCGTGCTATGAGGGCCACCAAGCTT